>NW_004524637.1:5246337-5254020 GCF_000260255.1 Octodon degus
TTTTTTTTTTTTTTTTTTTTTTTTTTTTGGTACCACAGATCAAACTCAGGACCTTGGAACTTTCCACACAAGCACTTATTGCACTGAGCTATCTCCCCAGCCCAAATATTTTGCATAAACTGTACTCTGCCTGTGTCTTAGTTACTTTTTTTTTGTGGTACCAGGGATTGAACTCAGAACCTTGCACTTGCTTGCCATACAGGCACTTATGCTGCAGAGCTATCTCCTTCATGGGCTCGGTGACATCTATGGTCATTGCCGGGCATTGGTAACAGGTGGGCATTGTGGTAAGTACAAGGGAGACAAAGGAGTACAGTACCAAAGACAGTAGCACTCCAGCAGGGGAAAGAAAATTCAGAAAGGCAATAATATATAACAATGAATTTAAATAAATGTATTTACCAAAATGCAAAAGTAAGAAAGGGGTAAATTCTTCAAGTTTGAAAGCAGAGAAAAATTTACAGGAATTAGGGCAGAGGGAACTGCTTTTGCAAAGGCAAACAACATATTAAGTGTGGGAAGCCACAGATTTCTTGTGCTACAAGAGTAAAGGAAAAGGAAAAAGAAACAAGCTCAGAGAAAGAGGCTAGAGCCAGGTCATAAAATGCATCTTTCACAAGCTGAGATATTCGGCTCTAATTCTGCATGGACCACAGGAATTTCCAGAAGGATACAACAGGGTGACGGGCAGAGCATGCACATGCTCCGAGTGGAGTGTGCTGTGCAGCACTGGGGAGAAAGGACTGCCTGTTCTCCTTCCCCATGAGCTATCAGAGAGTTAGATTCGGCATAGAGAGTCCTATCATGCAAGCATGGCTATTTGCTGTGTTTTCCCTTCTGGGGCAATGCTTTAAGACATAAAACACTACAGTTAAAAATATTCTTTAGTTGGCCATGAAAGATGCGTCCTCCTTGGCTTTTCTAGAAGGCACTAGAAGCAGGACTGCAACTGGGCAAATTCTGGACTGACTGCAGAAAAACATCTTCCAGAAGTGTCAGTCACACTTGCTTGATACCAGCGAAAACCACCAGATATTAGCAACTGAGAGGAGGAAGGGTTTATCTTGGCGCAGGGTTTGAAAAGATCCAGTCCCTGATTGGAGGCTTAAACACAGAACTGTAAAGGGTTAATAGAGTTTTGTGCCTTAACTATAAAAAATTATAAAATCCCCTTGTGCTTCCTGTTATCTGCTCTAAAAAAATGTGTTCTCCCTTTCGGCTCAAGGCTGTTCAACAATAAATAACTGTTTCTTGTCAAGGCAACAAGCTAACACAAACTCCCTCCCCAACCATCTCCTATAACGTAGTCAGCTTAAGATATATCTTATAAAAATATACACTTATCACTAAGCTGTAAAAGACCTTTTAGGTGTAAACAGTTTACAGCTGTGTCAAATAAATACAGTTTCTGTTGTTCTGTGCTAGATAACAAGTTTGCTTACCAAACTGGATGTGATTTCTGTTATAAATACCCTCTTGCTACCTATGTTCAGGGCCGATCAGCCTTCTCCTGCAAGAGAAGTGGCTGAGGGACCTGAGCTCAGTAAATAAAAGGCTCTATTCAAATTTCTATCAGGCTGACCTGGTTCCTATGCAGAGTTGACCCATAACAAGAACCAGGGGCTGGAGGGAACTGTCATGGTGGCCAGGATGCAGAGGGAGAAGGGAACTGTGGGAGGAAACCCCTTCTCCCCAGGGACCCAACCTGCCCCACCAGAGCCACCTCCTAACACTCCTTTAGCTGCAATGGTTCTGATTCCCTCACTGCTCCCAACCCCCGCCTGGGAGCACAGGAGGGCCCTGCAAGGAATTCTTCACCAACCTGTACTAAGAGGTGGAATAGACTTGCTGGGGCATTTTATATGATAAAGTTTTATGTAGCAAACTTACATGTCAGTTAATGTATTTTGTTAATATTATATGTAAAGTTAAAACAGAATGATGAGGAAAAGAACAAATGAAAGAAGGGGAAAAGATGTATTTAGTTATATACGCAAAATAGTTTGGATAATTGTACTGTTGATTTCTGCTGGTCATTTGGAAGGAACAGTTAATGTTTATTTTTTCTTTTTATTCTTTTGAATTTCTTACAATTGTTATTGTTTTGTTTGCTTTTTTTTTTCTTTAAATGAATTTTGCAAGTTTATATCTGGTAGCCTGAGCAACTAATTTGAAGACAGCATCATGTAATACGACCACCATTACTGAACTCCTATTACTTTGTTTAGTGAAATGTATTGTTTCTAATGCTGTTTTTTTCTATCACTATTTTATATTCTTTAAAAAAATTAAAAAATTAAAAGACAGAATGACGTGTTGCTCTATTACTTCAACACCCATTTACTAGAAATTCCATCACAAAATCTTCCACAACGGTTTTCATTATTTCACATTTTAAACTCATTTTGAGTTTAAGGTTTATTTGCAAAATCCCATGTCCTATTTTTCTCCTAGTAACAAAGAAATGAGAATCTTTGGGGCTTTTTTGTCATTGTCTTGCACTATTTCAGAAGTGTAATGTGTATATGTAGTTCATTTTCCTAAAGTAGTATTTTAGGGAAGCATATGAAGGCTTTAATGCTGAGTGTGTAAAAACATCTGAATAATAATAATAATAATAATAATAATAATAATGGGAATCTGAAAAACAGAGAACGTGGCATGCAGAGAAATGCTCAGTTACCACACTTGGATCTCCCTGGTGAAGACATGTATGTGGTGTTCATGGTTAGCTGACACCCCTAAAAGTTCATCTTGCCCCCCCCCTTGCTCTGCCATTGCCTCAAGCTCTTCACGTGACCTGGACGCCACTGCTGGCCCTCAGCAGAGCTGA
Source organism: Octodon degus (assembly GCF_000260255.1). NCBI lineage: Eukaryota > Metazoa > Chordata > Mammalia > Rodentia > Octodontidae > Octodon > Octodon degus. Next base: position 5,249,171 of record NW_004524637.1, read on the forward strand.
CTGCGGCCAGCACCCAGTAGACCTGGAGAGAGAAACACTGTTACTTAAGCAAGGTCTTATTTGCCAATTTTAGTAGCTACAAATGGAAGGTAATTTCCAAATCTCAAATGGTCAGAGAAATAATAGCAAAGTGGAAGTTTATGTACTTTTCTTTGCCATCTCTACTTCAGCAGCTACTCACACTGAATTCATTTTTAGCTCCACTCATATTTCTTAGTTAAATGTAGCATTACAAACAATGCAAGATAGATTTAATAGTGCATGCTGAGAATTAGTGAAAGCTTATAGTATTAACTCATCCTCTCCAATTTACCAGTTAATTTAGTTATTTCATGTTAAATAAATGCTGTGAGTTTTGAGAGTGAGCTAAGAAATAAATTTACTCAAATGAATTTTTACAATATAAATAATAAGAAAAACAATGACATATTCAAACAACTTGGCCTTAACACACTCAACTATTTTCATTGTGTGTAAGGTATTCTGAAATGATGGTTATGATGTTTGCTTAGTTTTCTTCTCCCTGGTACTCTCTACTGCTCTTTGTTCCAGAAGTACTGACTGTTAATCAGATGTTTGCTGCTGTGAGAACAGCTCAGAGGAGGAAGGCCTCACTTTGGCTCATAGGTTCAGAAATGTCTACGCTTCATGGCCACGAGGCAGGAGCATCAAGGCAATGGTGGACTGGGATGGCAGAAGAAAGTTACTAGCTTCACAGCAGTGAAGAAGCAGAGAGAAATGAAAGAGCCCCAGGAGAGACTCACCAAGCAGAGGGTCTGACTGTAACGATGGAACTTCAGAACAAATTGCAGTAGGTTATAATGTTAAACTTATAAAACTCCTACAGTAGAAATTAGAGATCAGTCAACAGCCTGTGACTGTGCTCACACTGCTTGCCACATAGTTAGACCACTACGCTCAGCTGGCCTTCGCTGCCTGCATCCAGCTGCTCTTCCATGTAGCCAGCCAGGTGCACCTGGTCACATTCAGCCACAGTACCTGTTTTTCAACTTCAAATATGTACACGTGTAGTTGTGTTTCAGTTTGCATCAAAGACTCTAATGCCCAGAACACACTTACCTAGTCAAGCACACATTCAAACCCAGCGGCTCAGCTCAGCTCAGACCCCCTCACTCCCAGTACGCCCACCTAATGATAACAATTCTTTTTAAGTTAACCTGCTTCAGACAGATCTGTCTGAATATGCCACTTAATTCTTGTAATCCATGATGTAGGAAATGGCATTCTAAGCCAAAAGAGCTCTGCCATAGTACCTGATTCACCTTAGAAGTAGGAGAGACTGAGACAGAAGTCAACTCAGTCTGGCCCCTGCCTGCTGTCTTAGTGATGGGGCAAGCTGATTCAGGTCTCCCGATTTGGCCTTGCTGAATTGCCCCATCGGTCACTCTTTCCCCTCTCTTGTTTAAACTTCACAAACATGGGAGAGACAAGGGAGGAAACAGGACTGATTAAAGAAAGTAAGAGACAAAACATATACCCACATGAATCCCTCCATCTCTCTATGTGGTCAATGCATGGCATTACAGCCCGGTTGCTGTAGTATCCTAGGAACCTGCACAAGCGAAAGAGAGTCAAAGGACTGGGCCCTTGTGTTCTTCCACTTTGGATGGGGAATACATTGGTCGCAAGCTAATAAAGACTCTTATTCTTATAATTTGGTCTCCTGTGGATAATAAATCTGGCCACTACAATGTGTGTTACTTACTTTTCTCTCATTGCTGAGATAAAATACCCCTAAAATTAAGGCAGAAAAGTTTTATTTAACTTACAGTTTGTGGAGGTTTCTACCCCATCAGCTGGCTCTCAGGCAGGGTAGCATGGCACAGAGGCAACTGTTCAGCTGGCAGAAGACAGCAAATGCACCAAGAGCACAGGAGGGAAGAGCAAGACTCTCTCCCCCCATTATATAGGAAGCAGCTGCCAACCCATAGGGCAGGTGTAGCATTCACATCTCTGCATCCTCCTCTTGCACAGGATGAGGATGTTTACAAACTAAGAACCCTGGTGCCTGCTGAGCCACTTAATTAAACTTCTAAACTTCTTAAGTTGACACACTCCACCCCTTGTCAACTTGACAGCCAGATAAATTTCTTTAAATTGGTTTCTAAATACAAAGACATGTTTATTCTTAACATTTTACAACTTGAACATTATAAAACAGGCTTAACAATCCTTAAGAACGAGTATTAAGTCTGCCAACATTGTATTATGCTAGAAGCACAACACTGTGTCCCTGTCCCCACAAAGACTCACAGACATCCTTCAAGCAAAAGGCATTTAGTCCATCTTCAAGGGTTGCCAAGGTCCTAACAGTTTAAGCATTTCTGTAAAGACCAAGTCCCAAGTCTCCTCTGAGATATAAAGCAAACCCTTAGTTGCAAGCTGCTATGCAAACAAGAAGTTAGATGTTTTCAAGATTCAATGGTACAAAATAAACACTTTCCTTCCAAAAGTTACAAATGTAAGAATACAAAGGAATGGGACCAAAGGAAATCCAAAATCCATCAGGGAAAGCACTAAGTCCAGTAATTCCATGTCCAATATCTGAAGCAATCTGTGTCAAATTGTGAGCACCAAAGGGGTTGGATAGATCCAATTCTACAGCACTTCTCGTGGTTGTAGCTCCCATGGCTCCTCTCTTGGGCCCACTCATCTCCACCCATGTAACTCTCCTTAGATGACCCACTCTCCTCCATTCTCCACACATTTGGAGTCTCCACTGCACCTTTGGCTTCCCACTCAGAGTTTCACACATTTCCCTCCCAGAAGAGCACTGCCTGACTTCCCAGGAATGCTGAAAATGAGGTGGAAGCCTTTTTAACCCCATAAATCTTGCATTGTGCATGCACCTGAAACTAGAACCATGTGGTCCCCTGTCAGCTTGAGCAGTAGCCAGGCTTTCCTCTCTCTTGGTTGCAGGTGTGGATTGCCTGGATTTCTGGGCACTCTGAATTCAATTCTGAGGAACAGATTTTCTATGCTTCTGCCATTCTGGAACATGGTCCTCTGTGGCTTTCTCTCAAAAGGAATGTCTTTCACTTTTTCAAATTTGAGGCTGAAAATTGTAGAGAGTTGTTGTTTCTTTTGAGACCTTCATGCCATCTTTTATTCTCTCCTGTTCCTTGTCAGCAATCAAGATCTCCTCAACTCTATCTTTATATTCCACACATCTCTGGACAAACTCACAATATTCTATATCATACTACTGGGATCTTTTATAATCAATATAAATATAGCTGAAATCCTGTAATAATTTCCAGTCAAGTGACTCACAATTTGACTGCTTTGAAATTTCTTCTTCCAAATTAACTAATTTATCACCCTTAATATGAGTCACAGGCCAAGTTTCTGGATGTGAGCAAAATGAAGACATACTTTCTAAGAAGCCATAATACACATCACATGTAGTCCAGGAACCAGTGCAATCCTTCCCAGGAGAAATATCCCAAACTGATCTTCACTGGAAGGATTTTTATCAGCACTCTGATCTTCTGAGCTGTGACCAGAATCTCCCGTACAGAACAGCTAGAGGCATTCCAGTACTACTCTTTCAGGTGACATTGTTGAACCTTTCCAAATTCTTCCCACAAGCCATTTCCAAACATTCTTGAACCACATGGTCAGGTAGTCACAATAATGACCCCACAGTGGTATCAAATTCAGTCTTAGTTATCCAGGAAGGAAAAGTTTATTTGCCTCACAGTTCATGGACATTTCAGTTGATAATTGGCTGACTCCAAGGCAAGGTGGCCTGGTACAGGGCAACAGTTCAAGGTGGTAGAACACAGCATGAGCATCAAAAGGGGAAACTAAAAAGTCTCTTTTCCCCCTTACATTGTAAGCAGGTTACCAACCCTTAAGGTGGATGTCACGTTCACAACTCTGTGCCCTCCTCCTGCACAAGATAAGGATGTTTACAAAGTGAAGACTCTGGCTCCCTGCAGAGTTGCTTAAACTTCTAAGCTCCTCAAGCCGACACAATGCACCAACCATTACTCCATGTAACCAATCATGGAACGACCTACTATCAGCTTTGTATGTCCTGCTTGCAAACTGTATTTCAACTGAACTCAAAACTGACTCTGGGCTGGTGATTTGAAACTGGTTCCCATCAGCCCACTAGCACTACATTAAGTCCCCTTCCAAACTCCTTCATGAGGAGTATTTTCTTTGGTGCCTGGATTTTTCCTTCAACAGGGCAATGACATTAGTGTGGGAAACATAAGGCCTGTGATACAAGGGAGTGGATGAACACGCCCAGAAAGGTTAAGAATGTTGAACTCTAACATAGTTCTTTCCTGAGGATGTAGCCTCTTCCTTGTTCACCCTTCTTGTGGCCAAAACTTTCACCACATAAAATTTCTTCACTAGGCACAGAATTGCCTTCCAAGGAATGGTGTTATTCTTAGGACTTCTTTGTTTCTAAGCCACAGAAGGAATTAGTGTTTTTACATTCCACATGGAGAAGTGCAAGGCTTAGTCTAGAAGGACGTAACTTATGAACTTGAAGAACTATATGAGTTGATAGGGACACCGCTTACAAGACTCCTTCTAATGCCATCATTCATTGACTTGTAAAACCCCTTTTATAAGTCCACGACCAATCTTTATGCAGATACTCCACCGACTCTGCCAAGAGACCTCATTTTATTTTATTTTATTTTTTTCTCTTTTTTTATTATTTTTTTTCAAAGTTTTATTGACAAACAGATAGCAATGAGACAGTTTCAAATCAAATCGGAAGGACAGTTTCAACAAATAATACACTGCATATATTCTTCTTAGTGGTTAATTGCTGTACAAGATGCGGACTTGTGATCCTATTTACA
>NW_004524637.1:5261620-5292814 GCF_000260255.1 Octodon degus
AGCAGGAAACTCTCCGCACACTCACTGGACCTGGGCTAGGACTGGGTCTGAGACCTCATTTTATGATAGAGTACTTAGAGGATCATATTATTAAAATGAAGACTTATGTATATGCTGCCGTCCAAACGAAGATGACAGGTGGGCTGTTGGGATCAAATAACAAACGTCCACTTGAAGTTCCTGTGGGGAGAAATCACTGGATTCAGTCCAGTTGCTACCAGGTAGAGAGTGTGTGCCTTCAGAGCACAGTCAAGGTATTATGTTGTCTTCCGACTACAGACCACAGAATCCATTTAGTGGGTCACATAGTTTGTAAACTTTCATTCCTTTCCATGCTGAGCATAAGTGAGTTGGAGTACCCAGTGTGCAAGGCAGGACTTGCTTCCATCAGGGGTGATGGCTAACATTTAATTAACTTGGAATGCTAAATTGCCTCCTGGAAAAAATGGCTATTCCTGACACAGAAGAAATAAGCCATTAAAGGGTGACTGTCCAGGAAAGTCATCTTGAATTATTGAGGAGAAATTAGACTGAACTTATATAGTGAGTTGAAGGGTCCATATTAAGTGGGACTGACTCATTAGGATTCCACTTATGGCTTTCTAGGACTTCATCACTGTGGAGACCCAGCAGTGATCAGAAAAGAGTCAGATCACACAGAAAAAAAATAACCAATCTCTCACTAGTCCAACTATGGCTCCTGCAAGCAGAGGATAAGAAGAACATGAGATGGGTGTGAGAGAATGAAGCTTTACTTGTTGAAAAACAGAAGTATTTTTAATAACCTATAAAAGTGAGGTCTAGTTGTATGCTGACTTTTGTGCATAGCATAACCCCAGAACTCTGAAAAGTTGAAGCAGGAGCATTGCAGATTAAACCCCACCTTGGACAATTTAGCTACTTAATGAAACCCTGTCTCACTATCTCAAAAAAGGACTAGAGATATAGCTCACTATAAAGGCCCTGGATTCAAGATGTAAGTAAAATTTTTTGTCTTTCCCCCCCTTTTTGGTCATTGCCTTTGGTGCCACTTGTGATCCTGATGAGGGGGCATGAGCTGACAGCAGCTAATAAGAACATCTGTGTCTCCTGAGTTCAGGATAAATATACTTCATCTGAGTAAAGGATGAGGACAGTTATTGAGGAATGAAAGCAACACACTTTCTTCTGATCCGTTGTGCCTGGTCTCTCACTCTACACTGAGTTCTGTATCCTGGAAGGCAGACTTTTCCAGAGAGAGTCATAGGTTAACTTGCCCCACGGCTTCTGGATGGGTTGGGCTTTTCAGCATCAGTACTAGAAGCTAAAGAGCTGGAACAGTGAAGGGTAATTGCTCGTTATCTCTGCTCATGGAGAAGGACATGGTAAGTAGACAAGCTGCACTGACTTTCCAAATTCCTCAGCTCTTGTGAAGGATGCCAGCCACAGCAAGGGCTGCTTTCTGAGAGCCTACAGCTGCTCCCTTCTTTGACATTAAAGTGAGGTAGTAATGGCTCCCTGCTAACCTGGAGCAGGTCAACACTCTGGGTTGGTTTTCCTTAAATCTGTATATTTCCATTTTACTTCGTAATTTCATTCTAATTCTCTCAATTATTCTTATTTGAATTCACTGTGTGTCTTTTTGAAACAGCTAATCCTTTTAATTTTATTTGTAAGATTTTTAAAGCAAAAATTTCCTTCAACTAACATTGTTGAAAGAATGTCCACACAATTCCTTTATAACAATGTACTTCATTAAAACAATTTCAGTACAATCAGAATAAAGTAATTCTCAATTTTAGTAGGTAAAATTAACCTCCACTGGCAAGATAGCTTGCAACTTCAAGTGAACAATTTTCTTTAGTATACATTCATGTAAGTATAGCATTCTGTATCAGACATACTGGAATTTATGCTTACAAGTCAGTAAGACTTAAAATGAGCAAAAGAAATCATTTCATAACAAAGGATATCTTTCTATACTACTTATGATACAAGTTTGGAAACCCAATATTATTTTAACAAAGTGGACCTTAAGTAAATATTTAATTTGCATTTTATGACAATAAGTTTATTAATGTTTAACTCTTCTTGTCTCTGAAGCAAGATGCTATGACTACTGAGAGCCTGCATGTCTCGTAAGCCTGCATATTCTTTCATCCATTGGTCATTGGGAACTGAAAACTATAATTTCTATTTCAGTATATTTTGTCAGCAAGGCATAGAATAAAGAAAATCAGGTATACAACTTCATATTTCAATCATCATTATGTAACATGGTGTTATGATTTGTGTCTATTTGTCCCCCGAAAGCCTAATGCAATTATGGGGTGGACTTCTAGAGCTTGTGATTAACTCATGATCCAGTGCTGGGATTATGAGTGCAAGTGCTGCTGGGATTATGGTGTGAGAGCTACACCCAGCCTGGGGCAGATAGCGTGAATGCAACATGAGACAGACAGGTATGCTCTCTGATGCCATTGTCCCCGCTACTCCTTCCTTATGCTCTTGCTGTTTTCCACCACCATGAACTACTGCCCTCTTCCATGGGCCAGTCTGCCTTGGAGCCAGCTGAGTATGGACTGAAACACTTCCACACACTGTGAGCTAAATAACCGTTTCCTTCCTTGATTTTATCCCAGTAACAAGAGAAAAGTAACTGAGACACATGGTATGACAGTGATAGTGAATCTTGTCTACTTGATTTGCTTGGAAGGTGCTTACTGGCTCTCTAGAGCAAGCTGCTGAGTGTGTCTCTGGGTCATGGGGACAGGACTTTGCACGGTGCATGCCACAATCCTTCCTCCCTGGCACTGTTCCCTCTCCTCAGCTTCCAGAAGGCCCTTCCATGATGATGATTCTCCTTTGGAGCCTGCTGACTGTGGACAGAAAACTCTGAAACTGAGAGCCAAATTAAACTTCTCCTTTGACCTGTAGGTGTTGAATATTTTGAGCCAGCAAGGGGAAAAACTAACTAATGCATAGACAAATTGCTTATCTGCTTGGCTTTGTCTTAAGCAACAAAATGATAATGATAAAACTCATTTCACGAGATTTTTGGAAAGAAACTTTTATACACAAGGTACTTGGGTATATGTTTTGCTGATAATGGAATAACATAAAATTTATATGTTTTAGGAAGTAGAAACCAGGATTAATGAGATTATGAATAAAACCTTTAGAGTAGCTCCGTATACATAGTAGATGATCAAGTAATAGGCCAACTTCACCGGACACTGAGACAAATATCTTCACCTTTCCTTATATTATTTTAATGATACACAAAGAGAAATTGCACTGAACAAATTGTACAAAGAACATTTATTGAAAGCCTTCACAACAAAGGGCATGGAACTCAATTCCACGGAAACAGAAGGGTAGGAGCTTTTACAACTCTGGCATGGGTTGTGCAAAAGTGTTTAAAGACATTGGGCAAGAAGAGGTTGATGGGTGAATTTGTGGCTGCTCTTGAGCTTGCAATTATTCTATTCCATGACTAGGCTGTGTTTGCGAATTGATAGCCACTAAAATAGGTTCCACCTTCTTAGGGACTGGGGAATACTATCTTTCATTAGAATTAATTTTTAAATAAATAATGCTCAGGCCCTTAAAGAAACATTCTTTAGATGAAAGTGACAAGAGTACAGGAGATTTGTGTACATTTCAAAAGGCCAGAGAAGACTTGGGAGGCTGAGGCAGGAAAACTGCGATGAGTTCAAGGCCAGCCTGAACTACACAGCAATGCTCCACCTCAAGATAAAATTTCATCACAGCTATGGGGCTGTGTGGGATGCAGAAAGTCCTGAAGTCAATTAACGAGGCTGCATTCCACTGACTAATCGTCTAAGCTGAAACCAAGTCCGCTGTTTTCTGTGTCACTTCTGCTTTTCTACACATACTGCCAGATCACATTGTTGCTTGGAGTTCTCAGAACCTGTTCTGTTTCTACAAGCTGCCTCATTCACAAACTGTATTTTTTTTCCTTGATGATATTCTACTAACTTTAATTGGTCTAGGGAATGTTCCTTGTAATGACTACTTCAAGTGTGAACACTCAATACAAAATGTACACACAGGGTACCCTTTTCCAGATGAGACTCCCCAATTAAAACAGAACAAAGCATAAAGAAATGTATTTTCAAGAATAAACAGAGGGGCCAGGGAGATGGCTCAGTAGAATAAGCTTCCCTGGCAAGTGCAAGGGCCTGAGCTCAATCCCCGGTCCCACAAAAAAAAAAAAAAAGATAAAAAGAAGCACAGGATATAGTGGTGCACAACTGTAATCCTAGAATTCAAGAAGCTGAACCAGGAGGATTGATACCTGCCTGAGCTGCGTAGCAAGACCCTATCTCAAGAACCAAAAATAGGGCTGTGGATATAGCTCAGCATCATAAGCACCTTCCTGCCAAGAACTGTTGTAGAATACTGGAACATACTGGAATATTTTGCTGAATTCATGCACCCACAATATTTGGATGGCAATGGAATACCCATCTCTGACAAAACTAAACATAAAAAGGAGATATAAATGAAGGACAATTTTGTATCTGTATAGATAAAATTGTTAGGATAGACATATAACCACTTTCTCTTAATTCAATAAGAAGAAAGATTTGCACTAATAGTGTTTGGACAGGATATCATGTCAGCACCTTGAGCCATGAATGGCTACCACAAAGACAACAATATGCAATGTATTGTTATAACTCTCCTACTAATCTGTTTTGAAACTGTTCATTGCAATTATTGCTCAATAAAATTTTTAAAAAAGAACAAAGTCTAAAGCTTGATCTCCAGTACCTAAAAAATTAATTAGTTAATTAATAATTTTTAATTTAAAAAGACTGAGAAGGTATTGCATCTACACATTTTCTAGTAACTGCTTCATGGAAATTCTGCAGGCTTCTATGAGAAAGAAGTCCATAAGACTTAGGGAGCCCAGGAAGAATGTCGAGGCCTTCTTGCCCCACACTGGTGGGGCAGTATTTTCCTAAACTTAAGTTCATATTAGCTGAAAACATTGTTACTTTTAGCTAAATGTGAAAGGTTGTAGAGAGACAATTAGACCCAAGCTGGGCTTTAGCAGTAAGATTTTACCGGAGACAGGGAGGAGAAAAGACCTCCATTGCAAAGAAAATCCAGTATGAAGAGGTGACAACCACATGCACACAGACGGGACAGGTTGTGTTTTGTTTATTTCCTCGTCTGTAAAATGTGTAAAACACTCCCACCACACAGCTGTGGCTTGTGAACATAGAGTATGTCCTCCGAGGTGCTAGAACATGCAAAATAGGCAAAAACTTTGTATTTTCTTTCCATTAATTTGTTCTTTGTTTGCCAAACATCATGAAATTTCACCTTTGTCTCTTTCCTTCCCTAGTTTCTGTTATGTCCTTTTATTTTTTCATCATTTTCTTTGCTTGACAACAGAGCTTATTTTGGGACCTAACGTGTGGTAATTTGTCGCAGGGCGTCTGTGTCTTCATTTAGACTTCAGCAACACGATATTGCACTTTTCTGTACTGCTGCTGACACAACATGACCCCTGAGCCAAGCCTTCAGCTCAGATCTGCCTCAAAGGCTGTCCGCACGGGCCTGCTTGTGTCCGAGCCTTGGCAGCTCTGATGGACGCCTGCAAGCTGTGCCCGCCCGCCTTCCAGTCAGGCCTGGCCCCGAGGTTCCTCTGCAGACCAAGCCTGGGGCAGCTAGCCAACCGTAATGATAAAGTTACAATATTCTTTCTGTCGCTCGCATTCTGTTTTTCAATTTTATTCATCTTTTCTCATTTCCTCACTGTAACTATGAATGGTTCTGGAACGTTTCATTTCTCCAGCATCTCCTGCCTAGTACTTTCTTTCCAAAAGACATATTTGCGGAGTGTTGGGAGTTCCAGATTTTTCAGGCTCTCCTGCAGCAGCGAGCAAACCTTAAAGCTTAGTGTGTCGGAAGACATAGCACTCAGGCTTCCTTCAACATGTCTTTTTTACTGATCCCTATACATGGAAAACCTGTCTTCGCAAGCCCCGAACTTCCTGACGAGGCTGACCGCTGTGTTCTGCGGAGGCCCCACTAATCTGTCTCACCCATGCCAGTCAGCCAGTCCTTGGCTTGCATAAGCTACTGTTTGCCTTTCACCAACCAAAGCTTTTCGCGTGGCTGCCTCCTCACGCCTGCTCCTCTTCCTGCACCATCGGAAGGCACATTCCTCATTTCCGTGCACAGTTCTTTCACTCTGCATTCGTGAAGCCAGCTCCACTCGCTCAAATATTCAGGCGCCAAACTCAACAGAAATTTGTATAACTGGAAATTACCTCATGCCAAAATGAAACAAGCTAATCAATATATGAAGAGCAAAAATATATTAGTATTATCCAGCTCACTTTAGAAAAGGCAACAGGGAATTAAGTATTGACTGTGTAATTGAGGTAAAAAATCCTCTGAGGCCAGAAACAGACTCTTCTTTTGCTATGTCCCATCCAATAAAACACAACAATGGAGTGGGTGTTTTGCAGAAATTCTATTCTTCATAGGCATTGTGAACTCTTTTGAATTATAGCTCTTACGATATAGATAATCTTCTCATTTTCATTTTGCAGCCTCTAGCCTATGAAAAATTGTGCTGCCCCTATGTTTATGAATAAGGGGACTGGGACTGTGTCCCTGTCCAAATCACAGGTTATCAAAGGTATGTGTCAATGACAAGCATAAACCATTACCACCTATGACATCAACTGTATTCGTCAGTTACTACTATAACCCAGAAATAAGGTGCACAACTATATCTATAGTTACACACTAAGCTTGCTTAAGATAGTGAAAATGATTTTTGTACAGTGGAGTTCCAGATCTCTCCGAGTTTACTAGGCACATTGCAGTGCCTTTTCCAAAGCAGAGCCTCCTTCTGCGCAATTTCATTTATTCTCAGCATACTTGTGAGGCATTGAAATCACTGAGCACAGATACTACTGAACTACATGAAACAGCAGATCGAAGGAAAATCTCCTGTAAGACTTTGCCTTGAGCAATGTACTCTTCCAGTCTTATTTGGTCCTACAATTTAGCACCAATTACTAAAATTAAAGACAAGATCCCAAATGTTCCCTCCTGGTATACGCATTCTGTGCTCTCCTAAGAGCTGGATTTGCCCTCACAGGGCAGCACCTGCAGTGAAAGTGCTCAGGTGGCAGGTGCCCCGGCCTTTGAAAGAGAACATTGGTCCACTGGACTGAGCCCTTGCAAGAATGGGCTCTTGTACAAAGGCCCGGATCTGACCACTGAGTCGTTCTTCTTCCTGGTTTAAGACTTGATGCTGCACGCATCCTGCCATCGACTCTGAAGCCTTCACCAAAGCTGTGCTATGGTATTTGGATGTCAGCCTCCAACACAGTGAGTTAAACAAGCTTTTCTTTATAAAATTATCTGCTCAGGAGAGTTATTTATACTAACACAAACCAAACTAACATCCAAAGCTCTGAAAGATGCAATTATTTTCTTCATTACTGCAATTTTGGTCTGGTCTTTTCTTAGGATATAATCAAAACTGAAAGAGTCACAAATATATCTTGGATGACAACCATGGGTCTGACTCAATGTTGTAAGGCTGGTGCATCTATGATAAACATCGCCTAAGTAGAAACTGCGACAACTTAAAGCAGGAGAAGCTCACCAAGATACAGCAGCAAGTCTTTGGGTGGAGTTATTTAGAAGGCAGTTTTGAGGGTAGACATATATTATTTGTGTGTTAATTCCATCACAAATTAACTGTTTGATCTTCAATATCTACATGTTAATCTCTGGTTACTCCCTGGAATAGTGTAAATGAAGAATGCTGCATAGAGTTATAAGGAATCAATGAGTTTAAACTTGAAAATTGCTCAGTAGGGAGGATGTCATCTCATGGATATGATGTATGATTTTTAGCTAGATGAAATACATGTAGGGGTAAACTGGGCTGGCCTGTTAGTAATCTCCAAGGTATCTTTATCAGAAGTAGATATGTGATCCAAAAGATGACACAGGGCTAGATAAGACAGACTCTTTTTGAATGTATTTTGTACAAGGTCTCACTGTGCAGCTCCAACTCATAGTGATCCTCCTGTTTTCAGCCTCCCCAGCACTGAGATTACAGGTGTGCACCACCACACCCAGACTCGGCAGCTGGCTAAGGGTGCCCAGAGGTGGGGCTGGTGTGGCGTATGCTGCTGGGGATTGAACCCTGGTCCTTGCACTTGCCTAAGCAGGCACTTCATTTGCTGAGCTATTTAGGCAGCCCTAAGAGCAACTCTTGCTAAGATAAAACTTTTGAATTTAGTCTGAAATGACTTATGGTCATATACTAAGCTATGATACATAACAGAACAGAGATTTGAAACAGCTTGGCGAGACAGTATGCTGCCGGATTGTCCCATGGAGAACAGTAATTGAAAGCAGCAGAATGTGCTATAAATGCCTTGTGCAAACTAAGGGAATCATGGGGGTAAGAGACTGCGAAAATATGGAAACAAAATTGTGCTTTAAAAGTTTTGCTGCAGAGATCCGAATGGGCTTCATTGGTACCTTGTACTCAAATCCAACACTGCGGACCTCCTGTCTGAATTCAGTCACAGTGGCTGCGCAGACAGACACTGACCATGCTGAAGAGCTGCAGTGCCTCCAGGTCTCAAAGGCCAGCTGATGGGCTGTGGTATCACTCCCCTGCACATGGGACACTGTGCCACTCGGAAATAGAAGCTTGAACGAAACTTGACAATTCTTCCAAAGAGCTGAATTTATTGAAGAAAGAGTAGATGACAGCACTTATTTCATGACTTATAAACATCTTGGAAGTGTTAAAAAATAAAGATATTTGTGTCAGGGTGAAGCAGAAATAGAGCAACAATAATATATAGAGGAAAGATCTATGAATTAAAAATGAAAAAGATAATTTTCACCTGAGAATTATAAGGCAATACTGTTCCCTTCTCAAAGGTATCTCAAAAGAACCCTTTACCCATGTTCTCCTGAAGACCATTAAAAGTGCCTGAAATTTCTAACATAGATATAGATAAGGGTTTAGGTTTTCATACTGACATGTTCTGGAGACAGATTGTGTTAGCTTGTGGACTCTGATGATGTACCAGAAATTTATAAACTTGGAAGAGGAAAGATTACACTGTGAACTTTTGGTTCGTAGTTGCAGAAGTCTCACTGCATGGTCAGCTAGATCTGTTGCTTTTAGGCTACAGAGAGGAAGGAAATTTGTGGCTAATGTCTGCAGTGGAGGGAAACACTCACCTCGGAGCAACCAGACAGCAGAGCAAAAAGGAAGGAGGTAGGGCCAAGATGTATCTTTCCTGATTATGCACATAGTGACTAGTTCCTCCAGAGAGGCTTCATATCACTCTACCCTGTTCAGCTTTGAGTTCATGCAGTAATCTGTTAATTCATTGATAAAGCTAGCAACTTTAAAATCTAATCACCTTTCAGAAACCCCATTTCTTTATGACTATATTTGGAAAAAAATATTGTAGCATAGAAGCTGTTTATGTAGAGAATATAGAACAATTTTGAAGAACAGAAACTCTCCTTCTTCCAATTTATGATAATACAATGCTTGGGGAAACTTTATTTTTTTAAATATAACTCTCAGAATTATCAGTTAGTTCAGTCTCCCTAAGTTATGTGTTGTCTTTCATTTTGTTTGAGCTGTAAAGGAGTTGTATACATTCTAAGAGTGCCAGGGACCCTAATAATAGTCCTCAAGAGTACAGCCTGTGTTCAAACTAATATCCCTTAAAGATGGACACTATCTCCAAAGCCAGTGTTTGGAGTGTATTTTTAATTCAAACCATAGCTTAGATATGGCATAGCAATAGTATAGTTAGAGGTACAGAAATGAATATAGCTACAGGTATAATAACTTAATGGGTATGGTCTTAGCGACAGAGGATAAAGTTACAGCTATTTAAGTAAAGTGCAAGAGAAAACTGTCGACTAACATACTGTCAATAGACAGGGATATTTTCAGCAGTGTGATGTAGACCTTTGTCTCAGGAATACTTCTTCCTACAATCACCTCTGCTGGAATGCTGAGAAGTTTCACAAAGATTTATGGGTGAGAGAGAAAATGTCTTAGTTACTTTTCTCATTGAAGAGACAAAATACCCAAAACCCACCTGTTAAGGACAAAACGTTTATTTTGACTTCCAGTCATAGTTGGCTGGATCCAAGGCAGGGTGGCAGGGCAGAGGGGCTTCACAGAGAGAAATGGTCCACAGCGCAGCAGGCAGAAAGCAGCATGCAGCAGCCCTCCCTGTGCGTTTCCTCCCCCTGCAGGCTGCAAAGCCTTCAGAGGGTGCTGCCCACACTCAGGGGAGCCGTCCTGCCCTTCACACGGGCTAAGGCAAGCAGAGGAGCGGACTGACCCGGCACACACGCTGTTCAGTCCAGTGTCGTCCACGCAGTTCAGCTCTCCAGGGGCTGCTCCGTGGAGGGCGTCTGTTTCTCTGCATATCAGCTGAGGCCTTCCCTTAGTTTTGTGCCATGTGGGCTCTCTCAGTCTTCCCTGACACTGAGACCAAATGTCTGATACCTGTAAGCTAAAGGCGCAGAGGTTTTCTGTAGCTGAGCCCCGCGTTGGCCGGCTCCCAGGCAGGAAGGGCAGGCAGAGGCAGAGGACAGCTGCTGACACAGAGGTGGCCGGGAAGAAAGAGAGGCGGAGGAGAGGCACAAGGACACAGGAATGGCTGTCCCAGCCCCTCCTCCGGGTCCGTCTCCACCCGGATCTCGCCCCCTCACCGCACACGCAGCCGCTGAGCTCATGCACAGCGGTAGCCATTGCGTGCAGCATGCCTGCGAGCTGATCAGCTTCCATGCACATGAGAACTCACAGGAGCAACGAAACCGTTGCTCAAGCCTCCCAGCACATCCACTGACCACATCTGCGTCAGTAAGACGGTCTGTGACAGACGGCTGCCTGATTCTTATGTAACATAATCACCCGGGGCACTTCAGTGTCTTTCGGTATTGCTTTGATGAGAGGCAAGGTACAGGTCGTAGGCATGCTCATAGGAAGGCAGCCACAGGAAGTGGGCACCACCAAAGTTCCCTTTATGTCCTAAACATTTTATTTTATTTATTATTTATTTTGTATTTTGTATTTTGGTGGAGAGGAGTTGCATGGCTGGTTACTAACAGGAAAACCAAACAGTATCTTCACACGGGCAGTGTGACTCTCTCTTATGCTTTCTCTTTGATCTTTTTTAATATGTGACCATGTTGGGTGTTTTCCTCATGTGTGGCTCTGAATCTAACTCTTCCTAAAGCATGAGACAAAAATATAAAATATGATATTAAACAGTCACTCAGATAACAATCTTTAAAGAATGAATAGGAACCTGTTATGCTGGCACACGCTTGTAATCCCAGCATTCAGGAGGCTGAGGCAGGAGGATCCTTGTGAGCTCCAGGCCAGCCTGAGCTACAAAATGAACTCAAGGCCAACCTGAACTGCATAGCAAGACCAATAATTTACACAATCTTACCTATGTGGTTGTTACAAGACAATTTAAACAATAAACTAAATAACTATCATAAGAAAGGATTGAAGAATATAAATATATTTATAGTGGGAATCTCTGTAGCCTGGGACTATATGTAGTTTTTATTGCTGTTCCCACTGCTGCTATTTCCTTATCCTCTCTGTCTCTCTCTGTCTGTTTGTCCCTCTCTGTCTCTGTCTCTCTCTGTCTCTGTCTCTCTGTGTCTGTCTTTCGGTCTCTGTCCCTCTGTCTATCTGCCTATGTCACTCTTTTATCTAGGGGAAGACAAAAGATGAAATTTACTTATACATGGAAGAGTTCATTCTGTGCTGGCTTTTAGTAAATCCTGTGTAAGTGAGGTCCGTTTTCACCAGCATCCTTTCCGGGCACCATCCCTTTGATATGGTAACGTGTAGCCCTGTGTGTGGAAGCCCAGCGTTCCTAATGCATCTCTGAGGGACGTTAGTTTGCAGCACGCTGTTCTCTTGAGGACTGTTAGTCTAGGGTCCCTGACACTCTCGGAATGTGGACAACTCCTTTACAGCTCAAGCAAAATGAAGGACAACACATAACTCGGGGAGACTGAACTAACTGCTAAGTCTGAGAATTACATTTAAAAAATTGAAGTTTCCCCAAATATTTTATTATCATAAAGTGGAAGAAGGAGAATTTCTGGTCTTGAACATTGTTCTGTGTTCTCTACACAAACACTTTCTATGCTGTAATAATTAATTTAATGTGGGATAGCACATCCTGCTAATAGGAATGCCAGCACAGGCACACGGTCATCTCAGAGATGCCTTCTGGCTCCACAGCAAATCAGAAAAGTCATTGTGGATTCAAGACCCAAGAAAAGGTTGGTTACCATTTCTGCCCCTAAAACATTTGCAGGGAACCAGTGCAATTAAGAAAAATACTTACATTCCTTCCATAGGTCCCAGAAAAGTTCAATAAATGAAGGATTAAATACATTACACACAGATAATTACTTACCAGTTTCTTATACACATAACAGATTCCCTTTCTTGCCACCATGGCAAATACAATTCCTATTACTGATCTAAGAGGAAGAAAAAAGAGCTAAATTCTAGTGTGAATCTCCTCCTTCTAAAAATATGAAAAAGATACTAGTGAAATCACAGTTTCATTGACATCACAACGTCTTCAAAGTTTAACTGTTTGGTCTTCAATAGAAAGCTTATTGTGAATCATCTTGGTGTAATCTGTATGGTTTGAAGGTTAAAGTTGTACATCACAGTCATTATTTAGCATAGTTCTTCATTAACTTTTATGAAATATTTTTATTCCTGAGCCAATTGACATTTCCCTATTGAGGACTGATTAATGAATAAAGCCATCTTACCCTTTTTTTTTATGAAGCTAGGATGTAAATTTAAAATCTTTGCACTTTTCATGGACCTAAGAAAGTTAAAAAACTCACATTCTGTATTTACATAACATACAGTCAAGTGTTTTATGCTACTTAAAAATATTATGTGTAAATGTGTATCTGTGTTGTATGTATTTAAAAACACATGTTGATGGCCAGGAAGATGGCTCAGTAGAATAAGCACTTCCCTGGTAAGTGCAAGGGCCTGAGTTCAATCCTCAGTTCTGCCAAAAGTAAATAAATAAATGAATGAATAAATAAATAAACATGTTGAAATAAAGATAAAATTGAAATTAATAAATATTTAATAAAACAGCTGCAAAATGTTCAGTGTTTTATCAACTACACTAATTGGTTAGTAGGCATCCAAATTTAATCACACTTGAAAGGAGTTCCACTTACTATAGTAAAAACCAGGTAAGGACTAAGGTTTGTGAGTGTCACGTTTATCACACCATATATTCACTAAACAACACTGGCAGAATAGGATCTCTAGTAAAATTTTGAATAAATATATGTATTTATAAGAATAAGTTTTCCTGTTTATTTGTGCTGACCCATTTACAGTGATTTCTGAAAAAGCAAAGGTACAAAGAGAAGGACAAAGAATTTTCCGGGGAATTATTAAAAATGTTGCAAATCATTTATAGCAAAAACAAGTAAATCAATGTCTAATAAATAACTATGATAAAGTAACCTCAGATATCAGTGACCTGGAGCTTACCACTCCCTCTTCAGGGTCCCTGATAGGCGAAGTGTGAGCCTTAGAGTTTTGCCTTTTACTTCTGAAAGTGTCAACTCTAGTCCTCTCAGGAGACAGGAAAGCAGTCACACGCTCAAGGTAGCCTAATGAAAGACTAGGCCTCCTGGTTCCTTTGCATAATACAAAGTACATAATTAAATATGCTCTCAGCTGTATTTTCTTGGTACCAGAAAAGTGTCCAGCATCATAGAACTGTTGTGAATTACACAAATAGTTTAAAGTATTATCTTGTTTTCAGAGTGTTTGCATCTTACATGGGGAATTTTTGTTCTGTGATATTGTTTTCTTTTGAGAGAAGTTACACAAGGAATTATTTAAAAGCTTTCCTCATAGATGTGAAACTAATAATCACCTCCCTAAGTGATATTTAAATATAAAAAAATTGTTAGAATCCAGTTAATCCATAGTAATCTGTGTCTACACTTTGGTCATTGTGTGAGCTTTTGTTTGGGCTGATAAAACCTGGAGTTTTGAATGATTTGCTCTCTGTGGGAATAGAAGAACCAAAGTGTAAACAAATGGAATTTTCTCCAGAACCTCACTGAGAAAGAGACGATCAAAAATGCCTCTGGGCCATGAAATTAATGAAAGCTTCAGGAAAAGGTCCTGCAACTTTTGGATGGACCATTATGTGGTAGTCATTAAAAGATATACCTCTAAGCAAGGTGCCTGTGTACTATTCCCCACAGGAATTAGAAAATAATTTATAAGTGCAAGGATACATGGACTGAAAAAAAAACCATAAAGGAATAAACATTTCTCTATCTAATAATGTATCTTACCATTATTAGAGAGCTCGTATTTTATGAATCACTTAAGATCAGGTCTAGAGCTAGAACACGTGAATTGTGTCAAGAGTTTAGTTTTATTTTTTTATGAACATACTCTATCCTCACTAGGGGATTCACAAATCTTGTTGCTTTGTACAAATTTGATTCTGAAAAGTATGACTTTCCTGTTCCTGAAGGTATGCTAATCTGATCATAATTGTTACATAGATTTAGTGATAAAAGGGGTGTGTGTGTGTGTGTGTGTGTGTGTGTGTGTGTGTGTGTGTGTGTTCACTTACTCATTAGAAGACCTAAAAATCATTGACCTTTGCTTGTGGTCCATGCTGTTGACTGTTAACAAAATCTCAAGGGCTTTTCCTTGATGGCTCATGAACTACATGTTAAGTTAAAATTTTGGTGCTTTTGTTAAGCACCAAAATCCCTCCATGTTCTCAAGAACTTGATTGTCAAAAATAATTATCACATATTACCCAGTTGGTCTTACCATTTCAGCCTGTCTTGTTACTGTGTAATTCTTTATCATTGGGAATTTGGGAGGTTGGAATTGAGGGGCAGAAACAGTTGCAGTGAGTGGCATAGATTTTGAAAAGTTGTACTCAGAGAATCTTACCCAGAAGTCAAGTATATGTTTCTCAACCTGGACATAACTCAGAGACATTTCAGAAGATTTTAAAAGTACAATTGCTTAGCCAGGCATGTTGGCACATGCCTGTAATCCTAGCACTGAGGAGGCTGAGGCAGGAGGATCATTGCAAGCTTGAGACAAGCCTGAACTACAAAGTGGGTGTCAGGCCAGCCTGAACTGAATAGGGAGAAATACAATTCCTTACACCACTCCCTCAAAGATACTAAGTTCACCAGTTTAGATACAATTCAATACGTGCAGGTAGCAACGATGAACAGTAAATAAAACCCCTTCTGAGGCTCATGAACAATCAAAGTTGGAAATCCCTGGTTTTAAGCTAATGTCATTTGTACAACAGACTTGTGGCCCCGAAATTTCTCTGAAGTGATGCATCAAGACTGTCTTACCTTAGCGTGCCTTTTCCTTGAGTGGTGGGTGACGTGTGGCCAGAGCTTCCCTTCCTCCACCCTTCTGCAGTTCCAGTCCTCGATGCTGAGGCAGGAAGGCAGGGCTGTGCTTGCTTCAGTCTGGGGTCTGCAGCCTGCTCTCCATCCACAGCCGCTGGCACCCACCAGGAAGGCGAGGCCCCTCCCAGGCCCACGGAGGAGCCGGATAGCTGTAGATTCATAGATACAGCCCTTAGAAGGAAATCATGGAAAATTCAACAGTCCTCCTGGTTCAGCCTTCTTGTTCCCAAAAGATAACAGAAAAAAAAAAAAAGAAAAACAAAAAACCTTCCTGGTGGCACAAACACATGGTACTCACCACAGTCATAATCATCTTTTGAAAATTGTGCTCCAGAATGAACACCACACAGGAGAAGTCAGAGTCTTGACCTGTGACCATGTTAATACCTAATTAAGATTTCCCACTGGACATTGCCCTAGCTCTTCAAATTTAGCAGGTCCAAAAAATGAATGAACTACATTTCTTCATGGATTTCCATGCAAGCCTCGTTGACTGAGATCCAATTCCTTATTTGCAAAACGCTTCTCAAAGTGCCCTGCCAGCTCTGAGGCTACAATCTGCCTTATTTTAGCTCATCACTAGCATAACTTCACAATTCTCCAGACATTGTTGTTTTCAAATTACTGGAAATCATTGCACTTTCATTGTGTTAATTATACATTACCCCTGCCTCATATTTTTGTTTGAAAATAAGCAAGCATGACATTTTAAGCACAATGTGTGTGGCTCTGGGACCAGAGAACAAGGTGACACAATGAAATTTCTTCAATCATAACCCTGCCTGGCTTGACCAAGAAAGGCAACAGCTGCAGATACATCTCTACTGCAGACAGGAATCTCTATCCAAACCTTCCAATCGCGACCTGCACTTCCGAGGATATTTTTAATTTTACTAGATGATGCAGCGTGTCTGGTGAAGACAGTTTTCAGAGCCCTTGGCCCAAAAGGAGTTGCAACGGTCTCATGGGGGACAGCTCTATGCTCTGGCTTGCGCATGGGCAGGCTTCGCGCAGGGCAATGGGACAGATGGAGAGCCGCTCGCTCGTGTCTTGTCCCCACAATGCCCCCCTCCTGTCCTGTCCCCTGTGACTGCACAGGACTCATGCTTTATTTGTGCATCACAGCATGAAATCAACCTTGAACACAGCCTAACAGAGTCCTGAGAGGAGTTCTAGAATGTGTTTACTTTTCAAGCTTCTTCTTGGGAGCAGCATCAAAGGAAGAATCAATAGCTTTTATGTCCTGTGTTTGCTGTTTCCTAGGTAAGTGCCTCTTCACTGGCAGAGCGTTTCCTCCCTCACACTAGTTAGCATAAGCGATATCAGATGGGCTGTGGTTTCTTCAAAGTGGCTGACAATTTGCCACTTTTGCGGCGGCCTGCTTAAAAGCTAAAAAAATCACTAGCTTTAAAAAGCACACACACAACACACTTGTAACCGTGACTATCACTGGATTGTGACGGTTTTGAAATTAGCATTGAATAAAATGTGAAACAGTTTTAAAGAATAGCAACACAGAAGAAGTCAAAATGATGGCATGTGACTTTGTAATTTGGAATACACGGCCAAGGAACATTGATCATCTCAGGGTGACCTCACTGGGGACTTCCTGTTGTAGGCAGCTCGTGGGGAGTGAACCCGATAGCCGCCAAGTGCAGAGGTCGCCGGTGCCCTTCCTGTCCTGCCCTTGGACGTGCTTTCGGTATCAGCCGCTCAGCGTCTCTGTCCACGTTGGCCCATGTGCGCGCCACGCACATGCACCTTGCTTGTCCCGGGCCCTCCTGGGTGGCCCCTGCCACCTGCCTGTGCTCGTAGGCCCGACAGCCAGCAGCTGGCCTCGACCATCAGAAACCATTCTCTCTTCTGGAAATATTCTTAGCTTCACCTCACCCTTCAACATTTAAAGAACTATCGGATTTTTCTCAATTCCAAATGCTTAGGTGTAGCCATCGTCTGTTTATACTTTATTAATTCTTCTAAAAATATTTCTAGTATGTGCACAAATGAAATTATTTTGATGGTGCAGTTTATGTCTGCAATCATATGAGCCATGGAGATATTCCAGTTTCTCAAGCAAAATAAATTCCAGCCCAATGTTTTCAAAAGAACCTCTTGATTTCCACTTCATTTCTTTTTTTTTCCCTTCATGCTCTTTTCTTTATTTTAAAGAGCAGAAAACAAAGTAATAAAGATGGTACAGAATTTCAAAACAAGATGATAGGAAATTAGCAATGGTTATTATATCATTTAGTGCTATCTTCAAAATAGGTGCTCAGATTACCAGATACGGGCATATAAAATTGGTCAAAACATATAAGCACAAGCTGTTCCTTTCAATGAACTAATGGAAATTCCTAGTACAGTTTCCTTAGCTATCTTGTACATGTCTGCATCCTTTTCCCCTTGCTTCTTCTAGTGTATTTCTTATTTATAACACTCTGTATAATCAATATGGAATGTTGTATATGTTTCTTCAGATAAAATGTTTTGTTTTTAAAAAATACTTATTAAATATTAGTGACATCATAAACAACATTTGAAGAACCTCATTAAACCATTTTACCTGCTTTTGTAAGCTACAGTAGAGTAATATCCTGCCAAATAAAGTTTGGATTTTTTTTGCTTTAATGAGAAAAAAGATCAAATATCAATGAAACAGTTTCAAAACAGGTTAGTAGGGCAATTACAAAAAGAAATAGAGTTTTAATAAGCCTTGAAACTTTAAAATCTCATTTAGTGTTAAGGATCGTCAAGGCCGTATGTTCATTTCTGGAAGCCGGTTATGAAAAGTCACTTTGTGAGTCTTGTTTCACAGTGTTGGGGTAATTTATGTTCATAAGTAATAAAAACAGATACCAAACACTGCCCATGAAACTGCTGGACACAGAAATGGTGAAGCCTGCTGTCCCCTGTGCCCCTGTCAGTCTTCCCTGAAGCCGTCTTGTCACCAAACCTGCCCACTCCACACATCGGTATTCGTACACTAAACACCCGACTCTCAGAAGCTGTTGGCTCCCTGTGACCTTCCTGTTCCCAGTCACTCCCAAGTGCTTCCATCTCTGCATAGTCAGTGTCCTCCGATGTTTGTGAATTGAGCCAGATTGTTTTATTTTAGGATCACCAAAATTTAAGCTGAAGGGAACATGACATTTCTGTTGGTCTTCAGAAGCGCTCTAGAGATGAACTTGGCTTGTTTTTGATGATTCTGATATTGTTTAAATGGGCAACATTAGACAAAACATCTTTCCCTGGTCCCATTTTTGTTCTCATCATTTTATTTCCTCTTCCAGAGCCTGTATTTTTAATAAGAATGAATGTATTATTTCATATTTTCATTGTCAAACCTCACAGTAACTTGACTGACCATCTCTTCTTTATGAAAATGAAAATAAGTGTGATAGTATGTTTAATATTAAATAGTATTTGAAACAAAATATTTAGTTTGCCATTGAAGCTTTATAGGGTTATTTAAAACAATACTATTTCCCCAGAGTTATCAATACATGAATTCTTCCAAGTAAGAATTCCTATGATATACCTTTCAAGTTATTTACATAATGATGATAGTTGATGTGGTTAAAATTTTCTCTCATTTTTCCTGGAAGCTACAATTTCCAGGTTCTTGCCACCATTGTATTAGCTCTAGTTCAGCCATTTCCATTTCTGAATGCAGCAGAAAATCTTCCATTGAAACTGAGTTGCTTCCCATGATTCTTTTGAATTTACATGTAGACTCTATCCACTCAGAATACAAGTCTAGGCTCTACCAAAAATTATCTCAGGGGACAATCTATTTCTCTGTTAACATGTATACTCTCTTTCAGTACCATTAATGTTTTATTATCAGTTTTTTATTTATGTCCATAATCATCCAATATATGCCCAGAGCTACACCCACTCACCGTACCCGGTAAAAATGCCACTTGATTTACCGCTGCCACCACTAGTAAATGGTCAGATGTGGAGTATTCTTTTATTTTTATTTTAGTTTTTTGTTTTTCAATGAATTTAGTGCATAGTCTACAGAGTCTCACTACACAGATCAGACTCATGGTGATCCTCCTGTTTTCAGCCTCCCAAGCACTGGGATTACAGGCGTGCGTCTCCATTCCCAGTCTCAATCGTTGTCTCAGCGTGTCTTGGGGGGGCAAGGCTGGCATTGGTGTCGGGGATTGAACTCTGGTCCCTGTGGCTGCCTAGGCGGGATCTTCAGTCTGCTGAGCTATCTGGCTGGCCCTAGGTGTGAAGTATTAAGTTTATCTATGGATAGCTCAGTAATAGGAGGCAGAAAAACGTGCCATTCTTATTTTCTGAGAGGAAACAATGGAACAAATAGCCAGTAAGGGTGGAGTTTTACCTAAAGATTGAGCTACGATATCTGACTGGGTCCGGTAACATATTGTTCATAGAGTCAAGCTTACCCATTGTTGGCACAACTCCAAATATTCATGGTTTATATTAACTATTATGAATTTGTTGCTCATGTCATATGACTACTATGTTGAAAGGACATTCTCCTTTGGAATTTTTTGTATTAGTGTGTGTTTGCAACGATACAGAAATATTCATTAAGGGTATTGCGCATGCACCTATGCATCCGGGCGCTCACCCGAGGAAGCCGTATCGTAACTCAAGCTTCCTAAACTGCCAAAGCAGGCAACAAGCTAGGGAGATCACCGGCAGATCTGCAGGATTAGGCGTGTGTCACAGCTTTCCCTTATGTCCCCCGGTGCGCAAGCTACGAAAGTGCCTGGCATGAGTTCCTTGTGTTAGTGTGTGTTTGCAACCCCGTGGAAGGTGGGCGTCGCCACAGGCTTTCTGTGAGCGGGGCTAATCTGGCCTCTGAGGCTTTCCTCTCTTCAGTGAGCTTATTTAATCTCAGCTGCCTTTTTATAAGAAAGGACTAATTGCCGAGCACTAGCCATCAGTAGTTTCCTCCTGCAGAGGATGAGTATATCAGTACTTACGTTAAAACAAAGCAATTTGCATATAGGGATAGTTTTCTCAAAATATACCCACAGGCTGAAATTAAAGTAATGCCTTTCAAAGTGGCTGAAAGCTAACAGAATCACTGTTTATTTTTTTCTTAAATAAACGGAAGCAAGATGGCAATCTATGCTTGGACACTTCCCCACGGGACAAAGGGGCTGCAAGGTGTCACCTGGGCCTGGCGCAGGGGTGGCACTGCGACAGAGCAGCCCCTTGAATCTCCAAGGAGTGGGCCACCAGCAGCAGGGAGCAGGACCACGACGCCCCGTGGGCACGGAGACAAGTGCTGAGGGAGCCAGCTAAGACGCCTACTTCCCATGAACCCTGACTGTGAGAGAGGATGCCCAGGCTCCTGCTGCAGCCTGCTCCGTAACACGCACTTTCCTACATAATAGATTTAAAAATAAATATCTACTAAGTTCTCTGCTAACTACACAACAGTGAAGTTTGAAAAAATTCCAGAGATATGACTGTATACTTCTACCCTTTTATGGCTTCATACATAGAAAATAAGTTAAGTGTGATGTGTAAAATAAGGACTTTTCCAATACAATTTGTGCCAGAAGGTCACAGATAGCATACGTGTACTACAGAGATAAGCTAGACTAGATCAGGAGCTGCTGTCAGTCTTTGGAAACAAACCTACTTGGCACTCACAGAGTGATCCGCTTGACACATTAAAGTTTGCATGTCAACAAAGTGCTAAAGGAATGTTCGAAAATTTAAGAAAAATCATTTTCATTTTAAAATTAATAGCACCTGTGGCCAAGTGTTAAATGACAAAGGGGAGTCATTCTATTGCCACCTCAGCATGAACAGAAAACGTAAGCGTTATCACACTGACTGTTAACAAACATTTCCATGTGTGTGGATATTTACGTGGCTACTGGGCCCTTTATCCAGACAAAGGATGTAGACTGTGTTAGCCACCTTGGGAGGAAAAGGCCGTTACTAAGGGACTATGGAGACGGCGACCAGGTGAAACTCACCTTGTGAGAGATGTGACTGCCATGAGCTCGGAGTTCTTGGGCAGATAAGGGTAAGCGGGCGGCATCAGGGACAATACGAAATGTGACTCCCAGTGTTAGAAGACTGAGAAGTGTGACAAGGAAGAAACTTGGAGCTGCTGGTGACCGGAATAAATGGTGGATGTAAGATGAAATACGACTGAGTTGCCTTACAGATCACATTGAGCAGCTTAGTGTCTGAATTAGGGCTTTGTTCGCATTTGCATGTAGAACCTAAAAGGAAATAGGGAAAGTGTAAGCCTGCATGAGTCGTTACTCAAGTATAAGGTGAGATCATATACAAAATTAACTTTTAAATGGAAATGAGAGATAAATTCCAGAAATAAAGATTTGTTATGTATTTATGAGCCATTCCTCTTCAACATGCAGTTATAAACATTCGTTGAAAGCATATTTAGAGGCACGGAGGGCCCTGGGATAGAGCTCAGTGGAGCAGTGCCTGCAAGGAGCGCAAGGTCTTGAGTTCTATTTCTCGTAACAAACTAAATAAATAAGGTTATGATACTAGAATTCTTCCACCTGTGAAGATAGACAAAAACAAGCAAAATAAATGGATTCTTTCTACAAGAAGAGAAAACTATTGACAGTAACCTGGACAGACCTGAGCACCATGGCACTACTGAGAGTCCATTCATTTTGAAACTCAGTTCTCAAGTGTTTCTAAAATGACGCTGACTTAATAACTAACCCAACCCCCAACAGGAAGAGACCCTGTCCCATATTCGTGCATGCTTGCTACATGACTCGCTTCCTCATTTTGTCCTGGATTTAATCAGTTTTACCTGAGCAATGGTGCTTGTAATCACATTGGTTGGCCATAGTTTTGTCCCACCTCATGCCCACGTAAGTGAGTTCCCATGTTCTCCACCACCTTAGACCCGCCTCACCGCATGGTTATACTCTATAAAAGTCCCTAGAAGAGACAGCTTCCGGGGGACAACCCACTCGGGCGCCCCTCCTGTTCTCTCTTTTCCCCAGTTGAAATGTGGATAATATAGTTTGCTTCTTGAAGAAGCAACATTCTAAAGGAGCTACAAAAACTTAAAATAACTGAACAGCATGAGATCACAGCATACAACTTAACATATAAAATTCACTTTACTGTGTAGTAGTAACAAAGGACTAGAAATGTAAGAGAAGTTTTATCTTTTACTATAGCATTAAAATAATGGATTTAAGAATAATGCTTAGAAAATATTTATAGCACATCTATGGGGAATAATACAAAACATTGATGAAAAAAAATCAAAGAGTTGCAAAATAAATGGAAAGATGTTGTGTTAATATTCTCTATTTTTGTTAAAATAGCAGTCTTTCCTAACTTGATCAACAGCTTCAGCAAAATCCCAGGCAGAGCTCTTGGTGAGCTGCTATGCTGAGCTCAGCTTTGAACTTTTCATGTAAAGTCAAAGGATCTAAAGTAGCGCATTCAATACTGAAACGGAATCAAATCTTACAATAAATGTTTATTCAAGACTGAGTGATATGGGTGAAAGAATACACATAGAAATGGAACAAAATCTATTGCTCAGAAACATCCTCACAAGTAAGTTGAGTGACAAATACAGGGTGAAAAATTCGATGAAGAAAAAGGTATTTTCAACAACACTATTCCTAAAACTATTACATCCCTATTTATAAGTGAATAACTTAGACATAAACTTTATACATGCTACAAAAATGAACCAAAAACTATAAAAGGTAGGAGAAAGTAGCCTTCAGAAAATTGACACATACATTGGATCATCCATTCAAGGAGATACTGTTATCCATCTACACAAAAGGACAAGCTGTCTCTTCACGCAAACATATGAACCAATCCCACATGAATAATTTTATTGATAAAGTCTCCTTAAATGTGACATTTCAATGTAAAAAAAGTATAGATGCATAAGTGGATCAGTAATTGCCAAGAATTTGGACAAAGATAAGAACTGAATTGGTAGAGCGGAAGGAAATGTTTTAGGGTATTTTGTATAACACTTTAATGTCCAATATATGTAGTTAAGCATTTGTAAAAATCCGTAGCATGCTATACCACATAGAATTAATTGTGACATATGCAGTTTAAAAATATCATTGAGGAGATCACAAATCTGAAGTACTGCATACATGTTAAATAGAAGATTAACTAAATATACAATATAATCTCACTGAAAGTAGTGTGGGCTGTCTCACCACTTTCTCTAGGTGCTAAGACAAACTATCCAATATCCAAAATGAAGGAAGGAAAGGTTTATTTAGCTTACAGTTTGTGGAGGTTTCAGTCCATACTCAGCTGGCTCTAAGGCAGAGTGGCACATGGCAGAGGGCAGCAGCTCATGGCAGCAGCAAAGAGCAAGAGAAAAATGGAAGAGTAAAAGCAACAATGACAACAGGGAGCAAGTCTTGTCTCCCTTATGTTGCATTTGTGCTGTCCACCCCAGGTTGGGTGTAGCATTCACACCCATAATCCCAGCAGCACTTACACCCATAATCCCAGCACTAGATCATGAATTAATCATGAAGTCTAGAGGTCCACTTCATGACATGAGGCTTTTGGGGGCACAACTAGATACAAACCATAACAAGGGCAAAAGTTTTGATTAAAGAAAAATTGGACATTAGTGAAGATTATAAGCAAGACAAAAACTAACTGAAGATATGAATTATACTTTAGTTGATATGCTGATTACCACCAAATAAATTATTTAAAATTCTGACAATGCTACACATCTAAGCAGCTATGCATGTATAAACAGTTAGGGGATAATAGGAACCAGAAGAAAGTTAGAATAATTCCTGAGGTCATGGATTAGATTTGGAGGCATTAGTGTGACATATTCCCTTGTTCTGGTAAAGGAAAGAGCCTGGAAGTAAGGATTCTTGGGAGTCATGAGCACACCCAGAGCCTCCAAAAAATTTCTTAATGTACAGTAGGCCAGTGACTGCTTCTGGCAACAAGGCAGGGAATGTGTGAGCAGAATGCAGAGTACCTTAGAGAGCCAAAACACAAGGAAATGCTTACAACGCGAGGCCTCCCGATGTGAGCCTTGCAAAAGATCTGCTATTGATTAGTACATCTTATGGCTGATATATGGTGTCAAGCTGGGAGGTCTAGAAACTGGACTAAGTAACTCCTCAGTTCTACATGCTGCGATGCAGAAGACCTGCTATTGCCTCTAGGATGCTGTTCATTGTGTCAGCCTGAGAAGTTTATAAGGTTCAAGACTCAACACTGGCCAAGGTCATTGCAAATGGTAAGGTGACTCTACAGCTGACCTATTTGACTTGACTTTTTAGCAGGTACACTTACTCTCTGTGATCTTTTTGTTTTTACCTTGCTTTAACTGGCCATTGGTGTATTTTGTTTGGTTTGGTTAGATTTGATTGGGTTATTTGACTTTTTGATACAGGGTTTCACCATGCAATTCAAGTTGGCCTTGAACTCGCTTTGTAACCCATGCTGACCTGGAACTTGCAGTGATCCTCCTGCCTCAGTGTCCTGAGTGCTGGGATTACTGGTGTGCACCAGTACCCCTGGCTATATATATATATATATATATATATATTAATGAGAACTGAGGATTGAACTCAGGCCCTAATGCTTGCCAGGCAAGTGCTTATTCTATTGAGCCATCTTCCTGGCATATATATATATATATATATATATATATATATTTGTATTAATATGTGTTTGACTGCAAATGTGATGATCCCATTTCTTCTTGGGAGGTGGTTGAACACTAATTTGAAATTTTAAAAAATCCTATGTTATAGAGAAATCTAAATGTTAACAGAGATGATACTTGCAAATGAGGATGCACAGGCAGAACACTTAAAAGACAGCATGCAATATTCTAAGTGCACAGAAATGTAAATTAGCCCCAGTATGTTGTTGCTATAATAAGTGCTATCAAAACCTTTAGACAGTGAGCCTAAAAGGGAAACATTTACTTTGTTCTGCTTATATCCGCCCAGAATGACTCAGAATGCCTAGCTTGCAGAATAACAATTGTTGAGTTAATAAATGAATCTGTGAATGAACCAAAGGTCTATCTTTCCAGTAATATTTTTGTGTTTAATATCTGTTTTGAACTCTGTAAAAGTAGGCATTTTATTATTTCAATCACCGTGTTCCTTGTTTCCACTATGCCCCATTAAATACAGTAACCCATTAGCTTCCAGTTTCTTATCTAATATATTCTTAAATTGGTGAGTAATATATAAAGGAATAGAATACTTAAAAATTAAATAATAAAAGCCATAACAAGCAAACATTTTTGATTCCTCTCCCTTCTAACACCTTGCTGAAAGTACTTTATATAGAAGTTTGATAGATGGATGGGGGAAGTCTCAGTACACTGCAGCCCCTACAGCTTCCCAGCAGAAAATCACCAGCACTGCCCTGGGGAATCCGGAGCCTGCAGTTTCCAGGAGGACCTCGGGATGAATCCATGGAACCCCCCGCTGTCGCAGGCTTCAGGGTACAAGGGAGTGGCACTGGCATGCCGCTGTTTGTGTTGCTCCAGGACACATCCCAATTGAGCTGACCAAGGATCTCGAGTGCCCCGCGGTGTCCTGGAAGGTCAAGCCTCCTCACATGTGCAGCCAGTCTTAAGGCAGCCCCTCTCTCAGTGTCACCAGTGTCCCCTGGAGAAGCTCAGGTTCTGCAGCAGGTCACGACCTGCCAGTGACCTCAAAATGGAACCAGTGTGCCCACATGGGAAACCACCTCCATGAAGATGGAAGTAAGTACATATGTCTATTTGTAAGGACTTGTGAATAGAAAGGAAACAAATTCAGACATCATGCTGCTGGCCTCCAAAGAAGTAGAATCCCTTTTGAATAACGTGAGGAACTTTGAAGGAGAAAAATATAAGGCACAAAAGCAGTGCAAAACTAAGATACTATTTTCCAAATGTAAAAGGTCTACAGATAAACCAATAAATAAGTCAGATCATGAAAAGAAAAGGTAGTAGTCTTTAAAATGAAATCTTAAAAAATCTAATGCTTAACAGAACCATAAATTCTATTTAGATAATATGCAAAAATATCAGAGCCTTCAACAACACCAACACTGCATGTGCTATTGTTCCAAGAAGAGAACTCATGAAAGATGGTGAGACACACTTGTGCAATGGCACGTGCTTCTACTGCTGGCACTACTACTACCAGGACTGCCATGACTACAACTAATAATAACAATAAGTTAAAAGAAGGACTATTCCATGACTAGAAATGTTGGAACACATAAGGGTAATATATTAATGATTTCATGAAGGATTAATGAAAGACAAAAATGAAAGACAATTGCTTAGCTTTTACCTAGAGAGATCTTGATGACATTTCTATATTCTTAAAATAAGGAACTAATTTTAAAATTTCAACACACAAAACGGAGGTCTTCATAAGAAAAATTTATACTAACGTTGAATTTCTCACATACAATACTGAAAAACCTGTGTTCCCTGAGAACACAGGGAAAAATATGGAAACAGGGAAAGATGATTGGAGAATGAAATTAAATATTTAACAGTATATCCATATGACTGGCAATGTCAGAAGTTGTTGAGCCTTTTACAGCTCAGCATATTAATATGGCTTTACTTTTTATACCTGATTTTTATAGTTTTCTGCTGGATGTTTAAGACCAAGATAAAGCAAGACCTATATCACAAGAAATGCAACTTTTGTATCTGATAAGGTCAGTCAGATCTCCTCAGGATTTAGCCTGAAACCCTGTACCACAGTTTGTAGATCCTTTGTCAGTGTCAGCCATGTGGATGAGTAACAGCCGTTGCTTGGCCATTTTGCTCTCTGTGAAAGCCTGAGAGAATGGTTTCTCTCCATGTGACTCTCCTTAGGCACACTCTACATCATCAATCACTTTTCTCTTTGGCTCCATAATCTCCATGATCAGAAAATTTGGAACACTACTCAGTTACAGGATGTTAGAGTACAGGTTCTCCTATGTCTTGAGTTCTCACTGACCTTGAATGTCTAAGGGCAAAATGTTGGCTATCCTAATAGCCCTTCTTTTTTTCTAATTTTTGGTCTGTAAACTTAAGTTGTTGACCCTCCAGAAGAGAAGCTTAATGATACTATTACTCTATAACATAGGCAGTTGAGGTTCACCTCACTGTCTGAATATCAAGCATCTTATACATAATGGACTAGATAGGATTATTTTGCTGAATTCATGCACCTACAATATTTAAATGGCAATGGAAAGCCTATTTCTGACAAAACTAAACAAAAAAAAAGGCAATACAAATGAAGGACGAACCAGACCTAGCACAAGTCTGGTGAGTGTGTGGGAGAGCTTCTGGCTACCATGCGCCGGCGTGACCTAATACTGGTCCCAGCCCAGGTGCAGCATGGGTGAGACCCTCTCCCAACCCCTTGGGAAACCTCCACCGCAATGCAGCACCACCCCCACGCTGCCCGCCAAATAGGAATTTCTGCTGCGTTCTGGGAACCCCCAGACCCAGTACTACCCTAGGCCTGGTGAAGGTGTGGGAGAGCTGCCTCTCTGCCCTACTCCACCTGTCCCCTCCAGGCTCAGTGCAGGCCGGGCATACAGGCCTGGGGTGAAAACCTGCAGCTGCAATTCCTGTAGAGAATGTAGAAGATAGAACCACCCAGCTAGTCCAGGAGCAGAAAATCTTCCCAGAGGGGCACAACAGGTTCACCCTCAAGGGCAGCAGCAGGAAAGAGCTGAGCACAGCAGCCAGACCCAAGCCAGACACAGCTGGATAAATCCAAACTTTCAAGATCTGCACCTGAACTTCAGTACATTCTAAGGTTATAACTGCAACAAAGATCTACAACAAAGATCAGAAGACAGTGCTACACAAAATGATAAGAAGGAACAAAATGCAACCTCAGAACCCAAGCCCACCCGTAACAAGTGCATAGGACACTAACACAGAACAATTGGGAAACACACAGCCAAAAGCAATGAATCAATGGCTTCTGAAATAAAGCAATAGCTGCAGAAAGGTATAGAGGAACTCAGATCAGAAATAAAAAAGAAATCCCTGAATTAATAATATCTGCAGTAAGAATCAAATGTAGAAACAAATGGAGGAAACCCAATGCCCACCCAGAACAAGTGCGGAGAACACTAGCTTGGCTCAAATGCATGAATTAATAACCTCGATAGCAAATAAGCAACATCAGAAAGTTATAGAGGAACTCAGAGCATAATTCTTTTCTGAAATAAAAAAAGAATTCTCAGAACTCATAGCATCTGAAGTAAAGAAGCAACTACAAAAACAGAGGAAAACCAAACTGAAAAAAACACTGCAGTAAAAGAATTTATAACTGCTTCTAAAGAAGACGTTGATAAAAAAAAATAGAAGAGATTAGAAAAATGATGGATTCCTTGAATGAGCAATACAGGAAAGAAATAGATCGCATGAAGCAGAGTCAAAGAGATAGAGAAGAAAGTACAATCTCAATCACAAGCTTGCAAAACCATTTAAGTGAAAGTGAAGACAGAGTTTCAGATATTGAAGATGCTGGTGCAGCTAGTGAAAAGGTAAGAAAGGATCTCTTAAAAACAACGAGGATGCAGGAAAGAATAATCCATCACATGCAAGATGATGCAAAGATGAACAATGTGAGACTAATAGGCATCAATGAAAAAGGAGTCAATACAAATGACACTAAAAAAATATGGGCAGAAGTAATAGCAGAAAACTTCCCAAATATGAGGAAACAATCTGACATTCAGGTACTTGAAGCATACAGAACGCCAAGTAAACTCAACCCAATGAAAAGCACACAGAGACATATAATCGTCAAGATCCCAGAAATTCAGCACAAGAATAATCTACTGAAAGCAGCTAGAGAAAAGAAGCAGATCACATTCAAAGGAAAACCCATCAGAATTATGGCTGACTTCTCTTCACAAACCATAAAGGCAAGAAGAGCATGAAGTAGAGTACTTCAAGTCCTCTATGAAAACCAATTCCAGCCCAGACTACTATACCCTGCAAAACTCTCTTTCAAGTTTGATGGAGAAGTGAAATACTTTCATGACAAAGAACAGCTAAAGAAGCTCATGATGACAAAGCCAAACCTACAAAGCCTACTGAAAGATGTTCTAGAGAGGGACCAAAATGATCAGAACTCCATGAATGAGATTAGAAGCAACCAACTAAATAGGGCAAGCAAGTAAACACAGGAGAAAAAGGAGTAAATGACAACAGGTAAATAATATGTCAATCGTAAGTCAATACATCTCAACTCTAACCATCAATGTAAATGGACTCAATTCACCAATTAAGAGAAATAGATTGGCATAGTTGATTCGGAAACAAAATCCAACAATATGCTGTATGCAAGAAACATATTTAACTCATAAAGACGTTCATAGGCTGAAAACCAAGGGATAGAATACAATACTACATGCCACAGCACCTCAGAAGAAGGCAGGGGTAGCAATCCTATTCTCAGACAGTATCAACTTCAAACCAAAACTGATCAAGTGAAATAAAGAAGGCCACTATATACTGGTTAGGAAAAAAATTCAAGAGGAAGAGGTAACACTCATAAATATTTATGCACCAAACACGGAAGCATCCAACTATATAAAGCAAAACTTAATGGACATGAAAAATCTTATATCCAATGCCACAGTTTTAACAGGAGAACTTAACACCCCCCTTATCCCCAAAAAATAGGTATACCAAACAAAAACTTAGCAAAGAAGTAACAGAACTGAATCAGTGCTTGTAACAAATGGACTTGGAGGACATATACAGAGTGTTCCACCCAAACACAGCTGAATACACATTTTTCTCAGCTGCATATGGGTCATATTCTAAAATAGAATACATACTAGTACATAGGTCATGCTTAAGTATATGTAAGAAAACAGAAATTATCCCATGTACATTATCTGACCACAGTGCAATGAAACTGGAAATAAATGATAAAAGAAACCCAAAAAACCCTTCAATACCTAGAAATTAAATGACACCCTGCTCAGCAACCAATGGGTCACTGATGAAATTAAACAAGAAATTCAACAATATCTACAGTCAATGAAAATTCAAGGACAACTTATTGTAATTTACGGGATATGATGAAAGCAGTTCTCAGAGGGAAATTCATAGCTGTGAACTCACACATTAGGAAAACAGAACGGGAACAAATAAATACGCTAATGCTGCACCTTGAATAACTAGAAAAGGAAGAGCAAACCAAACCCAGAGCCAAAAACAGGAAAAAATCAAAGAGATTAGAGCAGAAATTAATTCAATCGAGATGAAGAAAACAATTCAGAGAACTGAAAAAGCAAAAAGCTGGTTCTTTGAAAGATTAAATAAAATTGATAAGCCCCTAGCTAACCTCAGCAAAAACAGGAAAGAAAAAAATTCAAATAAAAGAAATAAGGAATGAAAAGTGTGTAATTACCAAAGACCCAGTGGAAATTCAGAAGATTCTCAATAGCTACTTTGACAATCTTTACTCTCACTGAATACAAGGCACAGAGGAAATGGACAGATTCCTAGAAAGATACAAATTACCACAACTGAATTGACAAGATATAGCCACTCTCAATAGCCCAATAAGAGCCAATGAAATACAAGATGTAATTAAAAACCTACCGGCATAGAAAAGTCCAGGTCCGGATGGATTCACAGCTGAA
>NW_004524637.1:5293665-5295014 GCF_000260255.1 Octodon degus
GAATCAATTTAGCTAAAGAAGTCAAAGATCCTTTCAAGGAAAATTACAATACTCTGAAAAAAGAGATCATAGAGGATTTCAGAAAATGGAAAGATATTTCATACTCCTGGATAGGAAGAACCAACATTGTGAAGATGGCCATACTCCCAAATTGCTGTACAGATTTAATGCAATCCCTATCAGACTACCACCAACATACTTCACAGACCTAGAGAAATCATTCATCAAATTTATCTGGAACCAGAAAAGACCTAGAATAGCAAAGGCAATATTGGGCAATAAAGACAAGGCAGGAGGCATTATAATTCCTGACTTGAAATTATACTACAATGCTACTGTGATAATATCAGCACAGTACTGGCAACAAAATAGACCTGAGGATCAATGGAATAGATTAGAAGATGCTGAAGCCCCTACGAACACACTCAACCACCTTATCTTTGACGAAGGTGCCAAACATATTCACTCAAGAAAGATAGCCTCTTTAACAAATGGTGCTGGAAAAACTGGCTGTCTAGATGCTGAAAACTCAAACTTGATCCAGGTCTATCACCATGCACTAAACTAAAGTCAAAATGGATTAAAGATCTAAACATTAAAGCAGAGGCACTAAATCTCCTGGAAGAGAAAGGAGGGGGAACTCTTGAAGACATAGCGGTAGGCAAAGACTTCATGAAGAAAAATCAAATCGCACAGGAAGCAGCTGAAAGAATTAACAACTGGGACCTGCTCTTACTGAGAAGTTTTTTCATGTCAAAAGAAATTACCAACAAAGTGAAAAGGCAACCCACAAAATTGGAAAAAAATCATGACAAATAAGTACTCACACAAAGGTCTGCCTCTACAATTTATAAAGAACTAAAAAAAAACTAGGACCCCAAAATTTAAAGACCCCAGTCCAGAAATGGGCATCCGAGAGGGACACACGCTTCTCAGAGAATGTAATTAAAGAAGAGAATGAATCTATGAAAAAATGCTCCACATCATTAGCCATCCATGAAACGCAAATTAAAACAACACTGAGATATCATCTCACCCCAGAAAGAATGGCAATCATAAAGAAATGAACCAACAGCAAATTTTGGAGAGTCTGTGGGGAAAAAGGAACCCTTCTCCACTGCTGGTGGGAATATAGACTGGTGCTACTGTTATGGAAATCAGTGTGGAGACTCCTTAGAAAAGTTGGACTGCAAATCCCTTTTAAACCAGCTATTCCTCCACTGGGAATTTTCCCAGAGGATCTGAAAACATCATATCATAGTGATATATGTGTGCCTATGTTTATAGTAGCAGAATTTGTGATAGCCAAATCTTGGAAACAACCAAGATGCCCATCACCTGAGGAATGG
>NW_004524637.1:5296623-5322796 GCF_000260255.1 Octodon degus
GAATGTATGCAATGTGTTAATTATTGAAACTGTCCTACCAATTTGATTTGAAACTGTCTCATTGCTATTTGTTTATCAATAAAATTATGGAAAAAAAGACACACAAATTTAATGTGCAAATATTAAGCATGTCTTCAAAGGAAAATTATTTCTGCTTGGAAGAAATAAATAAACTATATTTGGAATATTAAAAAAATAGACAAGATATCATGTCTGCATCTCATACTATGAATAACTACTACAAAGACAATAATATGCAATGGATTAATTGTAACTATCCTACTCACCTGTTTTGAAACTGTCTGATTGTTATTTCTTTCCCAATAAAATTAATATTACAAAAAAAAGAAGGACCATTTTTTATCTGTATATGCAGAATAGTTAGTATAGATATACAGCTCTTTTCTCTTAATTCAGTGAGAAGAAAGATTAATACTAATTGTGTTTGGACAGGATATCACGTCTGCATCTTGTACTATAATAACCACTAAGAATCCAATGTGCAATGTATTAATTATCGTAACTGTCCTGCTGACCTGTTTTGAAACTGTCACATTGCTATTTGTTTCTTAATAAAATTAATAAAAATAAATAAATAAATATCTAACAGGGCATCACTGAATGGAAACTAGAATGATGTCCTTTATTTTATTATGATGAGATGGTAAGTAGATATTTTAAATGCATCAGCAAACACGGTTTTAGTTTATATTTTGGTAACAGCAGGACAATGACACACAACAAAAGAACAAAGCTTCAATATTGACCTTTCATAAGTAAGTGGACATTAAGTTTAACGTTCACCTGAGCAAAACAATGGAAAGGCAGAGCAAATAACATGCTCTGCAGTTTTTATATAAGGAATATTATGGTTAAGATAAAGGAAAAACAGAAAGAAATTAATGACAAACTAAATTTCAAGTAAAATAATTTCACATACTAAAACAAAGATTTGTACACAAGGTAAAATGTCAGGCTTAAAGCATAAGTTTGTGTAAAGAGAGAAGCAGTATAATCCTCCTAGTCAACCAGGAGCACTTAGAGAGAAGGCGTGGCTAGTTGCATGGATCAAGAGGCACAACAGGAGCTGGATAAAAATGAACTGTCCTCTTAGATACGAGATATGGAATTGGCACATATGAAGATGGCAGTTTAAAAATAACAAGTAACACTCATGGTATGATTGCAACACATCAGTATTATCACATGAGGTGCATTTTGAGACAAAAGAGCTGAGACTGTGACCACCTAATGAAGGTGATATATAAAAAACATGGTGGAGATACAATAAAATTGTAAAAGCTACTATAAATACAGTGGGAAATTCAAGCAGTTGAAATCCCTATGTTTAAGAATTTGCCATACGGAGGGCTGGGCATGGCGGTGCACACCTGCAATCCGAGCACTCCAGAGGCTGAGGCAGGGGGATCCTTATGACTTTGAGACCAGTCTGGGCTACAAAGTAAGTTAAGGCCAGTCTGAGATGCATAGCAAGACTCTGTCTCAAAAAGTTTTTTTTAAATTGTTGTACCAAGTATACAAAAATAAACACATGTTCCCAAAATGTTTAGTTATGTAATAAAAATTGATGTTTTATTTATGTTATAAAAGGATGTGTACATTTATGGATACACAGGTATGTGCATGTATTTGTCTATGCATCCAATGTATAATCGTGCTAAAAGTGTATTATATCCTTCTAACAAGGAATACTTTCGAAACTAAGACTTCTGTCTATTCATACATGTAAAAAATAATGGATATTTCTTACTTCAAACTAATTACTTTATAATACAACTAGAAATCAGCCCTAAAGATAGTCAAATAATTTCAACTTTTTGGAAACTAAAAATAAACTAAGTTGCTTTACCAATAAAATATATTGCCAAATCCCATGGAAATTGTCACAGATCAATTTCTTACATCAAAGGAATCCAAATCCTGGTACAAGTTGCTAACAGTTAGTAAAAACAAAATTGTCAGGGGTTAAATTAAATTCACTATCAGAGTTGAATATGACGAAAATTTCAGTGGTGAAAACATCAACAGTGAATGAAGGGAAATCAAGATCCTTATAAGAAGCATTCAATATATACAATGGAATTTCACTCAATGCAATTTTTATATAGAATACTTGGCAATCATTCTGCCCAGAGTTCACCCACCAGTCATTTCACCAGATGAATGGTACAGCAACAATTCATGCAATTAGTTACACAAAAGTAGAATTTGCAAAGATAATAGAGTTATTGACCTCCTTTTGAATCACAACAGATGTTCTCTAGGGCAAATAAATTAGTAGTTCTTTACATGAACAAAAATCGCTAGTATTACTAACAGGTCAGAACAATGAGATAGTGAAAACAGAGAAGGTAGAAAGTTGATGAGAAAGATAAATGGAGAGGGACCCAGTATGCTAGTCTACTTCTAGCTCTGAGA
This sequence comes from Octodon degus, assembly GCF_000260255.1. Classification (NCBI taxonomy): domain Eukaryota; kingdom Metazoa; phylum Chordata; class Mammalia; order Rodentia; family Octodontidae; genus Octodon; species Octodon degus. The sequence goes on from NW_004524637.1 coordinate 5,299,063, forward strand.
TTTCACCTCTGCACTCATCAAATCAAGGGTCCTTATGGCAGAGAAGCAATTTATTCCAGAATCACCCGAGAATATTACTCTTAACTTTACTTCTGTAGGTTTTACCATTTCCTCAGTTGTTTCTTTTATGTTAAATATTTTTGCATCCTACTGATTCTTTGCATATTACTAACTACAAACCAAATGCTCATACATTTCAAACTGAAGAAAATTAGGAATTAACATAAAAGAAATTAAAATCACTCATAAAAAACTTAGAGTAAGTTTATAATCTATATGTACTTTCAGTTTAGTAGCTTTAAGTTTTTACTAAATTTTTAAATCTTACAATTTTTTATTCTTTACTTGACAAAATAATTGTATAGTATATAATTTTCTTTAAATTATCTACTTGAGGCCATATATGTGTATGTATATATATATATATATATATATATATATATATATACACATATATATGTATATATTCCGAAGTTTGTGAAGGCTAAAGAACTGTAATATAAAGCATAGGTTTGAAGGGCTGAAGGGCCGGGGAGATAGCTCTGTACAATAAACCCCTGCCTGGCAAGCACAAGGTCCTGAGTTCAATCCCTGGCACCACAAAATAAATAAATACTACTACTAATAAAACATACGTTTGAGAAATTCAAAATGAAACTTTAGATGCAGGAACTTGCCTGGTTATTGCAACTCTCAAGATCTGGGTTACAAGTGGAACTATTTGGCTAATTTCTGGTCACTCACTGCGCTTAGGAAGAACAGTCACTTCTATTCAGTAACGTTTAACCATGGAGAGAGATTTAAGAAAATCAATAAAATTACTTGAAGGTACAAAGCCCTGGTATGTTAATGCATTTAGCTGAAGTTTTCATTTTTATTTACATTATTTTTCAGTCCAAATGACCGCTGCGTGAGGGATCCTCACTGTTTTCCTCATTCAAATGGGGATGAGCAAGCTACTGACCTCCTGGCCACAATATGCAAGCAAGACTGTCCATGCTGGTAAATAAAATTACACATTCAGAAAACTGGCTGTTTTAGCGTCCTTTAATATGGGAGATGGCTTAGTGGAATAAGTGCTTCCCTGGCAAGCGCAAGGGCCTGAGTTCAATCCTCGCTTCTGCCAAAAAAAAAAAAAAAAAAAAAAAAAAAAAAAAAAAGAATATTCCAATTAGAAAGAAAACTCTAATGAATTATATAATCCAACTCAGGGAAGCAAAGTGTAGTGAAACAATAAAACAGGGCAGTGACCTTTTTGGTTTTCTCTTTGACTGTTCACCAGATATCGGAGTACTGTGGGAGCTGCCCAAGGACACGTTGGCATTAAATTAGGCAATAGAAACAAGAGCTGGAAGAAATTGAGTTTTTTAGTACTTCCACTAATGATTTTAGAGAAACAGTCACAATATGTCAGGATTCTGACACCTTGTCTGATGATCACAACTTGCTGCAGCTATTCTAGAGCTTTCTAACCAAGCATACCATCTTTTTCCCAAATACTAGAAAAATGGTCACTCTTGGGCATACTGCTACTTAGGCACAGACACATGTTTGTTTCTGGTTTTGGAGGCTGATAAGAAGCTAAGGGGCAAATGCAAAAAGCAACGAGAAATCTCTCAAATTGGCAAAGTCAGAAGGGTGGCACTGCCTAGGAGCTGCACACGACAGATGGCCACTCCTGCTGACACCGGCATAGAGGACACAAAATGTCACCAGAGCTATGTGGCATTATGTATCAATACATATGAAATTTTTAGGTAATCCTACAATTTAATTCATCAACTTCATATCACTAGGGTATACCAAAGAAATAATCAGATGTGTCAGAAAGGTGTTGGGCCATCCTGGCTCCTAGGAAAGTAAAAAGCTGACCACTAACATTTCATCTGGGGACAACACCTAAGAACTGAACAAAGCAAGAAGTCTGGAAGTACAATAAGCAGAGAAAAGAGCAAGAGAAGAGACAGGGTGGGGCAAGAGGTCATCCAGACAGCCGTGAGTCAGGGGGTCTGGGACAGTGAGCTGCTGGCATTTGAGAAACACAGAGAACAGATGGGAAGCACAGAGGTGACCAAAGACTCTTGAAATATCTCTGATTTGAAGAGTGCATGGAATCCAATGTGACATGAAAACATGATCTACAAAATTAATGCAAGAAAAAAAATAAGTGTAAAAACTCTATGGATAAAGCATACTATAAACATAAGCTCATAAAATAAACTAAATGACCACAAGAAGATAATATGAAACATGAAAGAATGACATAACATCTATAAGAATTAGAAAAATTCACAGATTAAATGTCAGTCCTCAGGAAAAAAAACTTAAAAAATTATTATTGTTTAGAAATAACAAAAAAATTATATCTTAGAAAATAACTCAAATTACTATAATTTAAAAAGAATATGAGGTCATAAATATAGATCATTCCTTATGAAGGAGTTCCAAAAATTATTTTTCTCAAATAAAACCTTAAAAGAAAGAGTTAAAAGTAATTTTTAGAAGGGAAATTACTAAAGCCAGGCAGAAAAGTTCAAATTAAAGAACTAGGAATCCTGGAGCTGAACTCTAGAGCCAGTAACAGGACAATTTCTCTGACCAATGATAAAGAAAAATATTCTGAAGTATGTGATTAAATGGCAAAACCATGAAACTGAGAAAGTTGCCTCAGCACCAGTGGCACCACTGCATGTTCAAGGAAAACTACTTAATCTTAATAAAATATATCCTTTTTCTGTCTGAAAACATCTGTATTTAGTTTACATGGTGAATGACATTAAGTTATCATAAGAATTTAAAGGGCCACATCTTAACTATGAAGAAAATGGAGACATATTTAATATATTCAAGGAAAGAACTTAAGGGTCAATAGCTTTATATCTGACAGAGTCAGATTTCAACCACAGAGGCACTGATAAGCAATTACTAGTATGTAGAAATTTAAAGATTATCATTGCTATGAACATAAAATCTGCCCCAGAATAAGCTGAAGACAAACAACACAAGCAGTGAATGATAGGCACGTTGCCTGGCAGTAAGGATTGCATCCTTTAGAATCAAGAGACAATGTAGCAGAAAAGGAATCAAATAAAATTAAGTGAAAATATCTGTAGAAATTCCTGAGACATTTTAGATTGGGAGAATTAGACTATAACTAGATACTATTTCATATCCACAAAAGTGATTAAAATAATGCATTAAGAGAGCCCTGATTATACTAAGTGTAAAAGTGGGGTAAGATATTGATTAACTGGATCATTAATGCTTTTAGACTGGGAGTAGATATTGATATAATTTCTATAGAAAAATGTCCTGTGAAGTCCTAGTTATTAAATGTGGTATAGCCCATAATTATTCTCTTCTATGTAGCTACATTAAAATTATTTGCATGCATATTTTCATCAAAGTGTATTTGTAAATATGTTTATAATAACATTATTGTTAACATAGAAATAATTGAAACAATTAAAATGTCAATCAACCTCAGGATATTCAATAGTTATATATTTAGACAAAGGAATGTTATACTACGATAGTAGTATACAATACAATACTACTGTGTAGTGATCTATTTAGTAAACTAAAAATGTACACAATTACATGAGTGGATTCCACAATCACTGAATGAAGGAAGTTAAACAAACAGCTTGGATTCTACTTAAAGTTGAAAAAGAAGCAAAACTAAACTATAGTGTTAGTGGAGTGGCAGTAAAATCACATAAATGGGATTACTGTGATCAATGGGGGGCTCTGAATGTTTCTTATTTCTGCAGGGTTGTATTTCTTGAAAGGTATTGGTGGCTTCATGGTTGTGCTCTTCATGCTATAATAAATAAATCTCACATGCCTAAGCTGGTGACAAGGTCTGCTGCTGAGATATCCCAGTTGAATAAAATAAGTAAATTGGAGTCAGTAGGAAAATTCATGGAGAACTGAAGATAACTCAGGTCATGTTTTCTTATTTAAGGTGTTAGAGTGTAATTCAATGTCCCTCAATCACGGCTAGTGTCACCCTTTGGTGTGGGGGTATCCTATGAAGATAGGCTGTTAAAGTTGCCAGAATAAAAACAGAGGCATTTACATGAGCACAAATGAACAAATCTGAATATTACAATAGAGAAGAGTTCTTCCATCTAGGTGTGATGAAAGAACTGTCCAAGAAGATGCTGCTGAAACCACAGCCTTGCACAAAAGCGACTGACCCTGAGGTAAGGCATGAAAAAGTACTCAAGAAAGCATGCCTGCCTGGCAGATGCCTGTTCAGCCTTGAACAGATGCCACCCTTTTTAGTAACTCTTGTGGCTGAAGAATTTTGCTTCAAAAACTGTTCATGGAATGTTCTTCCCCTTGCATTGTAGAACTTCTGCTTTTCATGCCTTCCTCTTATGCCTCTGGGTCCCAGTAGTTCAGCACTGCACGTGTATCCTAGGGTTTACAGATGCCCTTCTCTTTCCCAACAGAAATTTTTTCTGAAATCTTATTTCTATTGATTTCTAAGCTGAAAAAAAAGGTAAAAGAAGTATAGTGCAAAACCTAAGGAAACAAAAGTATCTCACTCTTGAGTAAAGCTGTCTTTAATGGTAACAAATTATGCCCACAATATTTTTTGACATGATATGATGGAAGTAGTACTCACATTTATCACTTTTCCATCAATGGGGCAAAGTACTTGACCTCCCTAATTTATGGAAGAAGTTTAATTTGGCTCTCAGATTCAGGGGGTTGGGTGTGTAATGAGATCATTCTAAGGCAGAAAGGGAAGGGCAGTGGGGCTTGGTGGGCAGAGCGACTTCACCTAGGAACATCAGAAAGCAGAAAGAAGGGATGACTGGAGACCGAAATGTGTCCTTCCAGCGTACTCACTCAGGGTCCACCTCTTCCCAGCAGACCGGACAGTCTTGGTTCTGAGCTCTTCAGGGTCTCAATGCACATAGGGAGCAAAGCGTCCCCCAGTTCAGTGATGGGCCACAAGACTGGCCTTTCACATGTGAGGTTTTTAGGGCAAATTTTAGATCTAAAGAATAAAACCTAGGGGCTGGGGAGATAGCTCAGTAGAATAAGTGCATGCCTGGCAAGTGCAAGGACCTGAGTTCAATCCCCAGTTACACACACACACACACACACACACACCCACACACACACACACACAGATTAAAACCTTTTTAGCTGCCCACATTCTTCTTCAGGAACTCACAATGAAGTCAGGAGAAAACATCAGGTAAGCAGCGCGGCTGGCGGCAGTCTCCCCACGTCTGTGACCAGTGAGTGTCACAGGGAAGGTGTGAGAAACCCTCCTGCCCAGAAGAGACTACAGGGGCAGGAAGGCAAAAGGGGACACAGGAAGCTGTGTAGGAGACCAGAAAGGAAAATGCACCAGATAAAAACTAGGGGGAAATGAATAAATATGCATTTAATTAACAATTGTTAATATTGATTCATTAACTTTAGCAGTTATACCATTAAAGTAAAATATTAATAAAAGGGTAAACTGAGTGTTGGGCATGAGAATTCATACTGTATTGTTGTTGCATACACCTAGTGCTATCCTAAAGTGTGAAATTAATTTTAAAAAGGAATCAATTTACTCATAAAAATATGTTTAAGATCCTATCCAGACTTTTCACCATACTTCTGCTTTGATATTTCACTTGCTATAAAAAGTAAACATATCCAAACACCAATTTTGGTCTCTAAAACATTGAAACACAGAAACGAAATGTAATGCTCCACTTCTCTGGGGAGCTTTTACACTTTAGCCATGTTTGAACTGAAAATGTACTTATCTAAGCTTGTCCTTCTGGAAGTATATCTAGAAAATAAATTCCCCAAGATGAAACTGCTGTGCAAGAGTAAGCACCTTTGATTTTGTCAGCTGCTGCCACAATCTCATGGTGTCCAGCCAAGGCACACTGCTGGCCAGAGAGGACAGCAGGCCAGAGCCGGATACCCCAAATGTCACCAACGGCCATCAGCGCACTGGTGGATGGTATCCAGGGAGGAGGGGCGTGGTGCGTCCGTGCAATGTACTGCACAGTTCTTTGGTTTTGCACAAGGGAGGCACATCTCATGTGTGTCATTAAGTCGACTGCATTTCTGGGCCCCCCCAATCACTTAATGTCCCCATTTATCAAGGAGGTTACTGCTTTTGTGTTCACTGATCTTTGGACGCTCTTTGAATATTAAAAAAATTGGCCTTTTGATAAAATTTCAATTAATTTACAATTGCACAAAAAGTAACCAGGGCAAAGTTCACTTTTAATGTTAGCTAAATAGATCCTTCTAAATTTTTGCTATTGAATTCAGAATTCTAACTGGTAGGTATTCCTAACTACAAAGAATGATTTTCCCCAAGAATTGCGTTGTTTTCCAGTTCAGATGGATATATTATCATTTTCATTAATATGTTGACTAGTTGGACTTTACCCTTAAAACACATACTCACAAAAGAGGCTTACCATAGATGGTTTTAATTGAATTCCTAAATAAAAAAAAAAAAAACCAAGCTCTATCTTTTGTCTCTAACATTGCAGAACACATGACCCCACACATTTCATGGTCTTCGCTTTCATCTAATTGCTATAATTGAATGCTGGGTGTTCTGTTTTATGAATTTCTACATTGTTCTAAGGAAATTTATCTCTAATACTGTACAATACTTGCCTTTACTACCTGTATAACTGTAAGATTTTGTCTTTGAAATTCATTAACCATAACATTTCTCTGTACTAAGCATGTTTTTGAAGTATTAGTGTGTCCTTTGATGAATAAATTTGTGTCTTTTAGTCAGAGAAATATCATGCTCTTAGGGAACACCAAAATGTTCCCTGTTATCTTCAGCTCCACTTTTCCATATTAAGCAGGATCTCTAGAATTATTGGACTGTTTACACGTCTCAGTGATTTTTGTGCAAAACATGTTTATGTCTGTCCTTTAAATCTTTGTTGGTTTCCTAGTGATTTTTAAATTTTTCTTTTTTAATTTTAATACTGCTTCCCATGGTTTGTGTTCTTGTTTTCATTGGTTTATTGATCTTCTCATTTATTGCAAGATTTTTTAAAAGCATAAAAGTCCATTTGGCTGCTGCAACAATTTTCCACAAACTGTGCAGCTTAAGACAACAGAAATTTGTTCGCTCATTGTTCTGTCCCCTAGAATCTGAATTTCAGGGTAGAAGTCTGAGATGAATGGGGTGGCGGAGCCCCTGATGGCAACTCTGCCCCTGGCCCTCCGGATTATCAGGGCAGCTGGTGTGCTCTGCACCTCTTCTCGGGTCTCTGTCTCCGCCTTCACATCACCTTTTCTGTGCAGCTCGAAAAAGCTCCACATCTATCTAATCTAAACTGAGCTCTCCCTCTCAGGAACCATGGTTCACTGCCTTTTCCTCTCTGTGAAGGGCCCACCATGCATCCCATTTGTTGGTCTTTCTCAAGCTTATAGATGCATGAGGACGCAAGAGAAACCATCAATACACAAAATGTTTAATACCCAGCTAGTAAGTAGTGCAGAAAATTAAACTTATTTTATACAGTTACTAGGTAACTATTGAAGACCAGTTGTTCTTGAAAGGCCTCTCTGAATTGGTTATCTCTCAACAGTAAGTTAAGGGCCAGCCAGATAGCTTAGCGGATTAAAGAGCTGCTTAAGCAGAGCACAGCTGCCAGGATTCTATCCCCAGCATACCGTGCCAACCTAGTCTCCGGGGTGCTCTGAGAAGGTGATGGAGACCGGACATGGTGACACATACCTGGAATCCCAGTGCTTGGGAGGCTGAAAACAGGAGAATCACTATGAGTCTGATCTGTGTAGTGAGACCCTGTAGACCCTGTATGGTACTAAATACAAACAAACAAACAAAAAAACAATAAGGTAAAGAAAAAGAGGAAAATTAAAAATTCAGACTCAGGTTAGAATAGATTTGCTGTAGCAAATAGTGGAAAAGCAAAAACAAGTGGCTAAAGTATATCAGATAAGAAGCAGATGTACTGGCTGTTGCAAACAGCAACCAAATTGCTTAGGCACCAAAATGCATAAGAACCAAATCTCGTGGGCACCAAAGTGCATAAGAACCAAATCTCGTGGGCACCAAAGCACAAAGGAACCAAATCTCATGGGCACCAAAGCCCTTAAGAACCAAATCTCATGGGCACCAAAGCACAAAGAAACCAAACTGCATAGAAGACAAATATCTTGGGCACCAATCACAGAGTCCTTCATAAGCCAGGGCAAAGTTTGTTTGTGAGCACACTGTGCTCGTGAATGAACTCACTTAGGGTCCAGACTTTCATTTCGGTGCTGATGAGGTACTTGTTATGATTTGACCACCTTTCATAAACTAGTTCCTTTTCAGACTTTGCTATGTTATCAGTATGAGAATGACTCTTCACAAAAATAACTTGTTTCAAGCTATTAGAAACTCAAATTATGAACATTAGGATGATGTGTAAAGTGTTTGATTCCAATCACAATAGTTAAGTTCATTTATTTATGTCCTGTGACTCAAACTCTCGCTTTTTCATTAATTTGACATTTGAATTGATTGACAAAATATTTTTGCTTTTTTATTTATTTTATTTTACTTCATGTTTAGGACAAGGTGTACAGGGTCTCACTGCATAGATCACACTTGTAGTGATCCTCCTGTTTACAGCCTCCCAAGAGCTGGGATTACATCACGCTCCACCACGCCCAGTCTCAGTCGATGTCTCAGTGTGGCGGGGGTGGTGGGGGGAAGCAGGCCTGGAATCGAACTCCAGGCCCCTATGTCTGCCTAAGCAGCCACTTTAATCCACTGAGCTGTTTGGCTGGTCCTTTTTATTTATTTTAAAGAGGGTATAATCATAATTGATAAGACATTAGAAAAATACACATTTAGAAGAGCGAGATGAGAGGTATTCCACCACAGTTTTTGTTTTGCATGCTCCTATCTTCCATGTACTTGCTCAGACCACAAATATTAGCATGCAGTTAGTCATAGTGCAGATTTTAAACATTAGCTGCTATTTTCAAGTGACTGATGGAATTAGTAGTACAATCATCTCGTCTATCCTGAGTATATACTTGCATGATTTTCCTCCTTCCTTTTTTTCTACCTTTGTCCTTTCCCTCATCTTTGTTGTTTATTCCTTATGTTCAGTTTCTTTCTATTTTAATATATCTATTGTGCCATTCAGATTTTATTTAAACTTTCACATGTGTAAAATATTTACATCATAAACAAATATACTCAATGAAGATGTCATGCCTGAATTTACATGGCATTTCTAGCAAGTCAGCCAGTAATGGTGGTTTAAAAAATAGCTGATGTTGGAACAAACAGAATTTCCAAATGTCACCTTCACTTTGTGTAACATGAGCACATCTTTTAATCCAAAGTCAGGTTTTTTACATGATTTCTTTGTAGTGTAATGTACAGAGCATTGGTTAAAGAACTCTTGTATAATATCATTAGTCTTGACGGTATGAACCTGTCTTGAACTAAATAATATTGTATGCCCAAAACTCTTCTAAATGAAAATACTCTAGAAAGGTAACATATTCAGCAATCAAGAAGTCATCATTTAATTGGCAGTGATTAAACCAGTACAGTATCATGATCCGCCTGAAATTGTAGATGAGAAACTTTTGGCAGAATTTGGATGCAGCTGTGTGTTGTTTGGCCAGCGCAGAAGTGTTTGCATAAAACTTGAATTTTAATGATTTTAAATAATGTTTGCTTTTCCCAACACACAATAGCCATTATTTCTGTTTTCCAGATTGCTCATGCTGTCTCAGACCATGTGTTTTTGTTCCTTTGTAGCTTCTGGTTTTATGATCTCTGTCAAAGCACCAGTCTGTTTACGGAAGAAGAGCTTGCACCACCCCAGGCCAGTGTGCTCAGCACCTCAGAAAATGGGGTGCATAGCTACTATTAGAGCCCCTTTTAGGCTTTGCCCCACACAGTATTCTCCCTAGCTCCCAGTGGCTTTTGAACCCAAGTTACAGCCATCCCTTCTTCCGAACTTTGGTTCTATCCACCCTTCCCTGTATTTCCTTTAGGTGTCTACAGTAACTTCCACAATTCCACTCTCAGACTGCCTCTTGCCTTCCATTCCCTACTTCACTGACAGACCCAGCAAGGCTCTTCCACGCTGATTTCACACACCTCTAGCGCACCAGGCTAATCCTAGGCAAAGTGGGTGCTTCATGTTTTACTTTTTATTTGCAGGTAATTTAAGATTCAAAAGAAATCACTGAAATCTACATGTCTCATTCAAGAATCTCATACATAGTACATCATATGCAGCCATAATTCATTGCAAAGCCTGAAAACTGCTGTTCACACAATGCTCTTAGCAAAATATAGAGTATGTTCTTCAGTATACCAATATGGAAGATTACATTGATAAAAACTGTTTAGCATTTACCCATAGTAATATGACTGTAATACATCCCACTTAACCGTGGTGCATTATTGTTTTTAATGTATTTGGTACAGAGTCTCACTATGCACCCCAGACTCACAGTGATCCTCCAGTTTTCAGCCTCCCCAGCACTGGGATTACAGGTGTGCACCACCACGTATGGTCTTGGTATTGGACTCAGTGCACCCATGGGTAAGGCCCGCACGGCATATGGTGCAGGGGATGGAACCTTGGTCCCTGTGCTTGCCTAAGCAGCCACTTAGTCCACTGAACTATCTCATCAGACCTATCAATAAGTTTTTGATGCATGAGTACACAAGTTACATATGATTAACATGATACAAGTTATAGTGGATGTCTATATTCATGATACAAATAGACCTATAACTCTCTTTTCTCTTTACAAACTCTGTATAATTTTGTCCCTAGTATAATGCTGACTTTATAACACAATTTGGAAAGAGAAGCCTATTTTCTGACAGATTGTGAAAATTGATTGTTGTTTGTCTTTTAAATGTTTGGTATAATTTATAGGGAAGCCAGCTAGGCCTAGAAAATTACTTTTGAGATGGTCTTAAAATTTCAATTTCCTTACTAGCCCTCAAACTATTCAAGTTTTTTACTTTATCTGTGACAAAATAAGTCCCACATCTATGGTTTCCATTTGCATCCCGAGGAACAGAGGTCCGAATGGACTCTCTTGCCTGCATTTTACTCATATAGAATTGTTGCGATGATTCCATCGAGTACATGCTAAGCTCTGTGAACAGCGGCCTTGATAATTCAGCGTTTGTGCTACTCAGAGAGCACGCGAGGAAGCGCAGGAGGAGAACCCCCCGAGGAGACGAGAGCTGCGGCCACCGGCCTGGTGGACTCACGCAGCAAAGGGAAGATCAGAATAAAAGGGCGAATAAGAGGGCCAGTGACATGGGTGCCCTGTGTGCTCAGCCATCATAAACTTCATTCTAGTTTAGTAAAGAACTTCTTGTAAAGGAAAAAATGTAAGCAAGGGATTTATCTGCTAAAAGTGTTGCAAGTATCTACTGTGGCGTAAACATATTATAGAGTGAAAGAAGAAGGCAGAGGAGGTTGGAGAGTGGAATTTTACAGTTCTTAGGAGAAACAACAAAGAGCCAGATAAGAATTTTGACAAAGAAAATATAAAACATCATTGTGTAGCATCAATAATTCTTTTTTTCTGTATTTTTTTAGGAAGGATCTACAGGGTGTTCAGGGTCTTACTACTAGATCGGACTCGTAGTGATCCGCCTGTTTACAGGCTCCCAAGAGCTGGGATTATATGCGCAGCCACCACGCCCAGTCTCCATTGCAGTCTCAGTATGCCTCGGCAGGGCCGGCACCTGCTTGCTGAATAATTCTTATTAATGAATGCTATAAAATATGTAACCTCAATTCTTGTAGGATATTTATTTTATCCTAAGACTAGAGGTATTATATTAAATATAATGAATTTGACTTAAATTTACACTAAAATCTGAACATTATCTAAAAGTATTCTTCAGTTAAAGTGAATCTCCAGTCTTATAACTACAGTTGTAAGCCTAGATAATGTTTCTTAATAAATTGTACAATGTGTGATCAGACAAGTCACATGTTGTTGAAACTTAAGAATTTAAATAGATTCCATTAACTTATTTCACAGAGTCATTGTGTTACATTGGCATGTCTTTCACCCAATTAGAGACTAACATTAAACCATATATTTTATTTATTTGTTTGTTTGTTTTATTTATTGGTAGGACCAGGGATTGAACTCAGGCCCTTGCACTTGCCAGGGAAGCACTTTTTTCACTGAGCCATCTCCCCGGCCCCCAAACCATGTATTTTAAATCATCTCAAATATGCTACTCAGAGGAAGCACATTACTGATTATTTTAAGTTTGTGTACTACTTTGGTATTTAAAATTACAGAAGGAAGACTGACATCTCAGTTAATTACTAGTAAAGACTCTCTAAGTTAACTATCTCAATATGCTCATATTTAATGCTAAATAATTTCTAAAGGAAAAACAATACCTAAAATAAAAGAATCAAAAGTAATTTTCCATGAATGGCAGTTCCTTAAATACATGAATAAACTCAAATATATTAGAGAAGTGGTTCTATATAGAAAGACTAAATCCTCAAAGATGTTCTGTTTTGTATGCAAGAAGAGGACTATGACCTGGCTTATCTTTTAAAAGAACGGTTTAGATTTTGGCCAATAGGAGCACAGTTAAAGGCAGAAATAAAATCACGCCATTTTAGTTAGCCAACTATAAATGTATGGGTGATCTGGCAACAACCTGGACACAATTTTGGAAGTAAGATCACCATGCTTTTCTCATGGATTGCACATGAGCAGTAAAAGAGAAATCAAAGCTGAATAAAAGGGTTTTTTTTCCCCTAAGAAACAGAAGAACAGAAAGAGATTTTACTGAGATTATAGGAGACACAAGAGACATAGGAAGACTAAGAATTGTGTTTTGAACCAGTTCTGGGAGATTTCTCTCCAATACGTGATCCTGGCTCCCAAGTTGGCAGTCAGATAACCGTGTCAGGATTAGCATGGAGTTCTGTGGTGGGAGCAGAGGGCCACCATCTCCTGGCAGTGCGAGAGGAGTGTGCTGTGGTGGCTCTATGCCAAGCTTCTCATCACTGTGATTCTGCACCTCAGGCTCTGGAGCACACTTCCCTCTCTATTCCTATGAATGGAGAGTACAAGGTACAAGGTCCCCGGAAGGTGGCAATAGGAAAGGGACTCTCTCCATTAGCATTGCCCTGGGAGTGTCCCAGTGGGGGCTCTTTCCATTGGGTGCATCCTCTCATTTAAGTAGCAATGGGTTCGAGAGTCCGCCTTCTTCAAGTGCAGAGACTTCTTCTGCTCCCTTTAGGGGTTAAGTACTGAACACAAAGCAGTGGCTTTTTGCAGAAGCTAGAGTCCTCCCATCTCAGACCCAGCCTTAGACTTATGAAGATCCATTCCCCTGGTGTTTAGTCCAGGCCCTAGCAGAGCGCATGGCCAGCAGCATGCAATGAATCCATGGATGCTGGGGAGCAGTTATGGAATCCATATTCAGCATCAAGTGTTCTGGCAACACAAGAGATTCTGAAGATGTCATGAAGAGCTAGTGACCTCTCATATTCCTGTCTTTGCTTCTCTATTCTCACCAAATGTCTCCATCATATAAATATAAATTATGTAAATAATTGCTCAAGGCAGACATTTCGAGAGTCCCTGTTAACCAACTTTCTTCCTCCTGTCATGCGACCACCCTGACTGCAGGTGCGCTTTCTAGGTAGGCACGGAGTCTGTTCCATCTCCAAGGACGTCGCCAGGACTACGTAGCGTGGCTCCTAGGGGTCGCTGCACCACAGCGACGGGGTCCCGCTGTGGCTGTGGGTCAGGCTGCTGCTTGCGCTTCGCTGGGTACTTTCCTTCTTGCCCTCCTGGATCACATTTGGTCTCTTCCCACCTTACATGTTGTCACGCTGTCTTCAGGTCAACGTCAACCACAGGCTTCACCTCCAATGCTTACTCATGCTTTGGGCCTTGGTGAAAAAGTCCTTTTAAGGGCCGGGAGGATGACTCAGTTGAATAAGCGTTTTCCTGGCAAACGCAAGGGCCTGAGTTCAATCCCCGGTTCTGCCAAAAAAAAAAAAAAAAAAAAAAAAAAAGCCATTTTAATTTGCATTCTTTAAGTCACTGGTAAAATATTCCTGTTATAGTCTCTGATACCATTAAACTTATTTTAAAGCATATATTTCAATTTTAATTCATCGATTGATTACTCTTTATCATGATATGCCTATTGATATTCTGCCGTTATTCTCCTTTTTTCTCTAAAATCATGATAAAATTAGTGTCTGCTTAACTCGGTTGTGTGAGAACCCAATGCATATTTGCGTATCTTGCTCATTAGAAACAACGTTAGATATCATCTTCATCTCTAGACATTATACCCCTTGAGTAACCCAAGTAAGGGTGTCTGCTCTTATAAAGGTGTCATAGCATCTGGCATATAGCTAACAGTTATTGAATATCAGAAAAATATATGTTGAAAGATCACGTGTTTAAGTGACAGAATGGATGAGGAAATTGATATTGTCATTGGATAGAAGGAAAAGGAGGAATATGCTGATGGCTAGAATTTGATGTAATATTTATGAGTAAGGAGAAAGGAGAACAAAAGAAAGCAGAGAAAGAAAAGTCATGGACAGCAAAACTAAGATTATGAAATGTTTTGGAAGACAGACACAGAGAACTTTGACAATGACATCAGATCAACTTCATTTTTACAGAAAGGCTGACATCAGCATTTCTCACTGAGTCTTTAAAACACGGTAACGATTTAAACTAGCACAAGGCCAGAGGTTTGATGATCAAAATAAATTAGCCAACAAGTCAGATAATTAGCAAATAATCACTTTAATTTAATGGAAAACAAATCACCGCTCAATAAATATATTTTGTCAGGGTATAAAATGGGACACTGTCCTTCCACTTTCAGTATATGATTTCTTCACTAGGCCGTCTGCTTGTGAGAGAATATTTTTACCTCTTGTAAGGTTACATTTATAGCAATTAGATGGAACAGCTGACAGAGCATATTAGTCTCTGGTAGCACAAAGAGTAGATTGAATAAAATGATTTATAACTTGCTTTGGCTCATTTAGTAATATAAGGAGTAGTTTTCCATGTTATCACTTAATCTTTCAAATCATTATTTTTAATAATTACACCTCATTTTATCTTCTACATGAATATGCTTCACTAATCTCCTTTAGGATAAAAAATGCTTCAAGTACTATAATTATAAACCAGTTTGGATTTAAAATCACCAAAGAGAATATTTACAAGTGTCATGTCTATAGTCTTAGAATTTTTTTTTTCTTGGAGTGTAGTGGATGGGTCAATAGGGAAACATATTTTTAAGTGTCTTTTTAAATTTTAAAAAAATCATCTGTTTATTTATTAATTTGGTACAGGGTCTCGCTATGCAGCTTGGACTGGTAGTAATCTTCCTGTCTCACTGTGATTACAGGCATGTACCATCACACCCAGTTTTGGTGACTGGCATTACACTCTCCAGGCTCCAGGGCCAGTGTGGCATTCGGTACTGGGGATTGAACCCAGATCCTTGTTCTTGCCTGGCAGGTGCTTAAACCACTGAGCTAGCTCCCCAGCCCTAAGATTTTTGATATAAATTTTCCCCAAAGCAGTGAAAGTGAGTGGTACTTTGCTTTTGTGCTGCCATCATTAGATTTTGTTATTCTTGACCTTTCTTTTCATCATGAAAGAAAAGGAAATTTCATCTGCATGGTTTTAATTCCCTTTATATGACTAGAGTTTATTTAATGCTAAATAGCATAAAACACAGGTACAAAATGATCCTTCATTTGTATCCCCTTTTTTTGTTTAGTTTTGTCAGAGATGGGTATTCTCTTGCCATTTAAGTATTGTAGGTGCATGAATTCAGCAAAATAATCCAATATAGTCCAATAGTCCATAAACCAGGATGATTCTTAAATATAGTGGAAACGTACAATTGGATTTAAAAGCTAGCTATAACAGGAAGTGACACATTCTCCACTGAAAGTTGGGAAAGGGATCCAGAGGTGGGTTTAGGGTCATGAATTCTCAGTGTGTTTGGAGGCCAGGTAGGAGGAGGGAATCTAAAAAAAAGAGCAGAAGATAAGATTTAAAGTTTTGTGTGGTTCATGCAAAAAGAGAGGAACATGCCCACACCTCACGCTATGCTCAGTGACACACGGATTTAGAATTAGACCAACGAAAGAGAAAATTAAAGTTAAAGCAAGAGTGAAATATGCATCATGGCAGTGCTCTAAGTAGTGGGACCAACGAAGTCTCCCTGAAGAGGGAGGTAATCAGAGAGAGAAAGCAGAAGGGAGATATGCAGGAGCAGCGCGAGTCTAGATCCTCAACAACGGACATTCCCTCTACTGCAGCTGTGGTCTCTGCTAGAGCCGCCATATTTGATTTATATGAAATGCAGCTGAATATCCTAATTACATAAAGCTCATGAGTATACTGAAATTAAGAGGAGTATAAATTCCCTTGAAGGTGTACAAATTTCTTTTGGCAGAACCAGGGATTGAATTCAGGCCCTTGTGCTTACCAGGGAAGCACTTATTCCACTGAGTCATCTCCCGGCCCTGAAGGTGTACAAATTGAAGCTGTACAATTGTTTAAGAAAAAGCTTCTTCATTTACAGATGTAATATATTGGATTTAACCGAAGTGTCCAATATAGAGCCAGCGAGATAGCTCTGTGTTCTAAAGCACCTGCTTAGGCAAGCTTAGACAAAGCACAGGGACCACGGTTTGATCCCCGGCACCACATGCCACACTAGCCCCACTCCTTGGGTGGACTGAGCTGGCCAAAAACAAAAACAAAACAAAAAAAGAAGCGTACAATATGACAGAAAAAAATTGATGTTTTCACTTATTACAGTATAAGACATTTTACCATTATTTCTCCTCAAAATCATCCCCTTTCTTTAGAGCACATCTATCCCATAGTTCTTACCACTTTCTGGAGAAGTCCTAGAGGGATTTTTGGGAATATCTTTAGTTGTGCTACAGTGGCTCTCAGTCTGGGTGTCCTGAGTTTATTGAAAAGGCCTTCCATGGCCTTTTTGATATTGGGGAAGACACAGATTCTGCGCTGGTATTCTTATAATGGAGACAACCAATATTATTCACAGCCATCCCTCACTACTCCTCTCTGCGTTCCCATGGGACTCCCCTCTGCCCATTTTCTGTATCCTAGTAGTCATTTCATTGTTCTCTTCTATATCAAAAAAATCTCTGTTTGTTCTGTTAATCATGCCCCAGCATCCCTGGATACTTTGCCCATAATTTCCCTTTGAATTTATATTTTATGAATGGCTGTCATAATTCATCATCCTTGGTTTTAAGTCCTAAATTTTATCTTCTGACAGCCTTGTGATCCAGTCCCTGGGGACACATTGCAACATAAAATAAAGAGGAAATAACAATAAAGTACAGTTAGAAGCCAACAATAGAGGTTAACATGCTAATGCTCAAGTAATAATTTAAAAATGAAAGAGTGGCTAGAGAGAAAATGTAAGAAAAAGATCTTAAAAGAAAAAGAAGAAAAGATTAAAAAGGACAAGGGATAAAAATTCCAATGAGTGATTTTTAAAAGTAAATAAAATTAGATGAAAGAGAAGGAAAAAATGTGAAAGAAAGTAAACAGAAACACAGGAAAAGGAAAGGAAACGCAACCCCTCTCCCAGATTTTCAGAGCAGTGAGGTTTCCTTGGGTTCCAGGAATCTGCAGGCCAGGGAGCTGCAGGAGCCCCCGAGGGTGCGCTGCACCCGGCCCTCGTGTGTGTGGGGCTGGCGGGCTCCAGCAACCCTCTTGCCCCAGAGTGGGGCTACCACCCTCCCCCAGGGGGCGCCGGACGCCTGCCCTTATGCACCCCCGGGCCGGACGCCCAGCCTGCCCTCAGGATCTAGGCTCTCAGCTGGGCAACGCTGAAGTTCGGGACTCTCTCCACCACTGTTTTGTTGGTCGCTGCCACGAAGTTAATGGAGCAGGGTGCCTCCAGGCCACAAGAGAGACTAATCCCGACCTAATCCCGACCTCTCATCCCGAGAGTAGCTCAGTCTCAAAAATAAGCCCCTGAAGGAGATTATGGGGCCACACAGGAATGTGATCGATGATGTAGAGTGTGCCTAAGGAGAGTCACCTGGAGAGATACCATTCTCTCAGGCTTTCACAGAGAGCATATTGGCCACCAATGCCCGTGACTCATCCACATGGTTGACACTGACAAAAGATCTACAATCTGAGGTACAGAGTTACAGGATAAATCTTGAGGGGACTTGACCGACCTTATCATATACAGGAGTTACATTTCTTGTTAGATAGGTCTTGCTCTATCTTGGTCTTAACCATCCAGCAAAACAGTATAAAAATGAGGTATATAAAGTAAAGCCATATTAACATGCTGAACTGTGAAAGGCTCAAGTCAACAACTTCTGTGGATAACCCACTCCTACTGTGGACTGCTGGACTGTGTTGGATTGTTTTGCTGAATTCACGCACCTACAGTATTTAGATACGAATGGAATACCCATCTCTGATAGGACTAAACAAAAAAAGGAGATACAAAGGAAGGACCATTTTGTATCTGTATATGCAGAATAGTTAGGATAGATATACAGCTACTTTCGCTTAACTCAGTGAGAAGAAAGATGTGCACTAAGAGTGTTTGGACAGGATATCATGTCTGCATCTTGTACTATGGATAACCACTAAGAAGATAACAATGTACAATGTATTAATTATTGAATATGTCCTACTAATCAGTTTTGAAACTGTCTCATTGATATGTTTCCCCATAAAATAAAATTTCAAAAAATAAAAATAAAAAAGTAAGCCCCTTGCAGTGGCTTGTGGTTGCAGAGCTCTGAGGTGTGGCCAGCACTGTGTGCGAGCCCTCCACAACCCGCCTACATGTCGGGGGAGGCATCTTTACGTGAAGTCCCACACGGAGTCACAGCTGGGCACTGGGGTTCCCTCCTCTGCGAGGGCCGCAGGTTCAGTGCTTAGCCCCCAGGATCCAGGCTCGCTCCAGGCCTGTGCTGCTCCTGCCGACCTGGCCCCACGTGCCCGAGGAGCCAGCACTGGGAACACTGTGTAATTCCCGCTGCATTGTGTTTCAGTTTCTTTGTGCTTTTTACCCTTCCCTTTACAGCTTTCTTGATTCCTTGGGCTCTTTCCCTTCTTCTCTCCACAGATTATAGGGTTTTTTTCTATTTATTTATTCATGTACTTATTGCATACAAAGTCTCACTATGCAGTTCAGACGCAGTGGTCCTCCTGTCTCAGCCTTCCTAGTGTTGGGATTACAGGTGTGTGCCACTATGCCTGGGGTTCCTGGGCTGCATCTGCATGCGGCACTGGGGATTGAACCTGGATCTTTGTACTTCCATAAACTGTGAGCTAAGTAAGCCTTTCCTTCCTTAATTTCAGGCATGATTTATTTTGAGAGAAAAGCAACTGACTCTAATTCTTGCTTTTTCAGTCTTCCATTCTACCATCTGACCTGGACATTTATGAAAGTATTTTATGAAAATATACAAATCTGTGTGTATAGATATAAAAAGTAGAAGAATAAGTTAAGAAAAGTAACACCATTTGGAACAGAAAGTTCCAGAGATGCTAGTTTCTCTAACTAATTTGTAGATTTAGAAATAGGGGGCTGGGAGATAGCTAAGCAGTATAAGCATCTGCCTGGCAAGTGTGAGGTCCTGAGTTGGATCCCCAGTATGAAGATGAAGATGAAGATGAAGATGAAGATGATGAAGAAGAAGAAGAAGAAGAAGAAGAAGAGGAGGAGGAGGAGGAGGAGGAGGAGGAGGAGGAGGAGAAGAAGAAGAAGAAGAAGAAGAAGAAGAAGAAGAAGAAGAAGAAGAAGAAGAAAGTATGAAAAATATTATTTTTAAGGTTGTCTATAAATAAAATGTTTGAGCATTTTGTCTTTATCTTTTTAAAAAAGAATAAAAATAAATCTAAATTTCAAAACAAGATAATAGGAGAATTACAATTGTCTATACATTGCATATTATTATCTCTAAATTAGTTATTCAGAGTGCAAGCTATAGGCACTTAATGGTCCAAATGACATTAGCACAAACCTTTCTTTTCAATGAACTAAGAGCAAATAATAGTATAATTATCTTAACTACTATATATTTTTTCTTTTCTTTCTTTACTCCTGTCCCTCATCCCAGTTTCTTTTTCTTTTTGAAATTTATTCCCATTTAACAATATCACTTCTACATTTTAGAACTTTTTTCTCACCTTCTTGCACTAGAGAGAAAATACAATGTTTACATGTGTGTCTGGTTTATTTCGTTTAGGAGTATGGCCTCTAGTTGCATCTGTTTACCTATGAAAGTCTCCAGCTTATCCTTCTTTGTAGCTGAATATTACTTCTACTGAATAAAACTACATCATTTTTATCCATTCATCAGTTGATGGACATTTGGATTGTTTCCATGAGTTAGCTATGACAAACTGCACTGCTATAAACATGGGTGTACATACGTCAATGTGGTACAATGTTTTCAAGTCTTCCAGGATGATACCCAGAAGGGGAATAGCTGTGTTAAGTGGGAACGCCATTGCTAGATTTTTGAGGAACCTCCACACTGATTTGCACAGCGGTTACACCAGGCTATACTGCCACCAACAGTGGAGAAGGATTCATTTTTCCCAGAAGTCCTTCAGCATTTGTTACTGTTTGCTTTCTTGATAATAACTTTCCTTTCCAGGGTGAGATAGAGTCTCAGTGTTGTTTTCACTTGCTGCACTGAAGTGATGAATAATGAATGATTTTTTATATATTTATTTACTGTTTTATTTCATCTGAGACATGTGTATTTATATCTGATGTGCATTTTTATATTGGGTCTTTAAGTTTTTGAGGTCTGATACTTTTGAGTTCTTTATATGTTCTTAATAATAATCCTTTCTCTGGGAAATAGTTGGTAAATTTTTTTTCAATATTGTGGATTGTCTCTTCGCTCTATTGGTTATCTTGTTGTGTAAAAGCTTTGTAGTAAGATGAGATCCAATTTGCTGATTATTTGTAATAGTTAATGTAGGGTAGTCTTTGCCTACACCAATGCCTCCCAGAGTTTTACCTATTCTCTCTCCCAGCAGGTTGAATATTTGTTTTAATATTTGTATCTTTGACCCATTTAAAATTTAGTTTAGTGTATCATAAATATAGGAGTCCAACTTTAATCTTTAGTGTGTGCAGAGCCAGTGTTCAGCACCATTTATTAAAGAGGCTATCTCTCTTCCAGTGAGTGTGTTTGACACCTCTGTCAAAGATAAGGTGAGTGAGTATGTCTGGAGTCATTTTTACCTCTTCTAATCTATTTGATTGAACTTTGGATCTGTGTTTCTGCCAGTACTATTCTATTTTTTAATCACAGTTGCTCTATAGATTAATTTCAAATCAGGGATTGTGATGTCCCAGCCTTGCCTTTATTGCCCACAATTACCTTTGCTATTCTAAGTCTCTTCTTGTTCCAAATGAATTTTAGGAATGCTTTCTCTAATTCTGTGAGATATGCTGTTGGAATTTCAATCAGAATTGCATTAAATCTGTATAACAGTTTTGAAAGTATGGCCATTTTCACTATATTGGTTCCTACTACCCAAGAACAAGGGATATCTTTCCGTGTTCTGATAACCTCTTCAATCTCTTTTTTTTTTTTCAGAATAATGTAATTTTAAATGTAGAGGTCCTTTATATCCTTCAGTAGATTGATTCCTAGGAATTTCATTTTTGGATGCTACCATGAAAGATGCTGTTTCCCTGATTTCCTTCTCCGTGAGTTTCTTATTCGTGTAGAGGAAGGCTACTGATTTTTGAATGTTGACTTTGTATCCAACTATACTGCTAAACTTCCTTAGTAAATCCAGTAGTTTTTTCATGAAGTTATCAGGGTCTTCTGTGTAGAGTATCATGTCATCTACAAATAATGATAATTTAACTTCTTTCTTTCCTATAATTATTCCTTCTAATTTTTTCTCTTGTTTAATTGGTCTGGCTAAAGCTTCCATGACTACATTAAATAAAAGTGGAGACAGTGGACATTCTTGTCTAGCTCATAACAAAAGCTTCAAGTATTTTTCCACTTAGCATCATGTTGGCTATTGGTTTGACATAAATGAGTTTTATCAGATCGAATGGGTTCTGGACTTTGTCCAGAACTTTACTGCATGTATTAATGATCATATGATTCCATCTTCGGCTCTGTTAATGCATGTGCTACGCATATTGGTTTGCATATGTTGAGCCATCTCTGCATTCCTGGGATGAATCCTACCTCATCACGGTGTAAATGCTTCTTGATGACTTCCTGCATTATGTTTCCTGGTGTTTTATTAAGGATTTTTGCACCTATGTTCAGTAAGTAGATTGGCCTGTAATGTTCTTTTTTAGTTGGTTCCTTCTCTAGTTTTTGTATCAGTGAAATACGTGCTTCTAGAAATGAATCTGGGAGTATTGCTTCTTCTTCAATTTCATTAAATAGTTTGAGAAGTAGTTGGTGTTAGGACTTCTCTAAATTTCTTGCAGAATTCAGCAGTGAATCCATCAGGGCAAAAGCTTTTATTTGTAGGTTTTTAATTACATGTTCAATTTCACTGATTGATAGCTTATTTAGAACTTTTATATCATTTTGATTCATCTTTGGTAATAGATATGTATCTAGGAATCACTCCATTTCTTCTGCTTTTTTCCCTCTTATTAAAACATATATTTTAAAAGTAGGTTTAGATAATATTCTAAATTTCCATAAAGTCTGTTGTGATTTTACCCTTTGCATTTCTCATTTTGTGAATTTGAGGGTTTTTTCCTTTCTTGATAAGGTTGAATAAGGATTTGTTGATTTTATTTAGTCTGTCAAAGAACCAATTCTTCAATTCATTAATGCTTTACATTAGTGTTCAATACATCAATTTCTGCTCTAACCTTTATAATTTCCTCCCTTGTATGAGGTTGTAATTTAGCCTGCTCTTATTTTGAAGACATTTGAGGGGTGAACTAATAAGTTACTTATTTGCACTTTCTGTGTTCACCTGATATGGGTATTCACTGCTATAAATTTTCCTCTTATGACTGCTTTCATTGTGTCCTATAGGTTCTGGAATGTTGTATTTTTATTATTTAATTATAGAAACTAATTTCTTCTTTAATTTCATCTGTGATCCATTGGTTGTTCAGTAGACTGCTATTTATTTATTTATTTATTTATTTATTTATATTTTTTATTTTTTGGCAGAACCAGGGATTGAACTCAGGCCTTTGTGCTTGCCAGGGAAGCACTTACTTCACTTAGCCATCTCCCCAGTCCCTAGACTACTATTTAATTTTCCATGTATTTATGAGGCTCTTCTGGTTTCTTTTGCCATTGATTTCCAATTTTATTGCAATATGGTCAGATAATATGCATGCAAAAATTTCAATTTCTTTGCATTTACTTAGCATGTTCTATCGGCTTACATGTGGTCTACTTTGGAGAACAACTGGTCTGTAGCTGAAAGAAATGTGTATTCTCATGTTGTGGGGTGGAACACTCCATACAGACAGCTGCTAAGTCCATTTGTTCAAAAGTTTGGTTCAATTCTAAAGTTTCATTGTTGACTTTTTGTCTGTACTATGTTATGTACCAGTGGGGTATCAAGAACTACCAATACAAATTGTATTATTGTATCAGTGCTTATTTTATTTTTCATACCTGTTAATATTTGTTTTATA
>NW_004524637.1:5322896-5327710 GCF_000260255.1 Octodon degus
TATATTCTCTTTCTCCAGGATTGTTTAAGAATGTAATGATGTACTTTCTCTTATCAATCTTGGTTTAAATTTCACTTTGTCTGTTTTTTGTTAAGCTCCTGATGCACAGAGTACTGTTTTCTATCATTTCAATTTCATAGTATGAATTCCTTCCTTAATTAAATGTGTTTCTTATATGCAGAGTATTTCTGGGTCTTGATTCTTGATCCATTATGCCAGTGTTGTCTTTTGATTGGTGAATTGAAGCCATTAACACTGAGGGTTATAACTGATACATACTGATTTTTTTCCCTGTCATGTTATTTTGTTGGCTCCCCCTCTCTTCTTTTCTGGGGGAAAAATAAAACTTGAACATTAGAAGGATGATTCTATCTTAAAATAATACAAAATCAAAATAATTAAAAGTACACTTCTCATAATGGAGAAATTGATCAAAGAAATAGAATAAAGCATTTTTCAGTAATATCAGTGCTAGAGGATCAAGTTCCTCCCTCTGAAAACATATATTGAAGTCGTAATCCTCAATAATAGAAGGAATGACTTTATTTGGAAGTAGGACTTGAGGTAGTCAAGGTCAAATGGGTTCACTGGAATAGGCCTTAGTTCACTATGATGATGGGTTTTGAAAAACTGGAAATTCAGACATAAAATGTGTGAAAATACTAGGAAAATACCATGTGATAATAAAAAATTGAAATTATGCATCTATAAGTCAAGCAATGCCAGAGATTACAACCAAATATCAGACCATAAGAAAAGGAAAAACAAAATTCCTCCAGGTTTCAAAGGAAGCACATTCCTGCTGAGACATGAATTTTGGACAGCTAGTCTCCCTATCTGTGAAATACATTTTCACTGTCTGAACTGCTCAAGTCATGGCATTTTATTATAGCAAAAGTGCCATAGCAAATATTGAGAAGGAAACAAAGATTATCCATCATTCACAATTACACTTAAATTGGTTAATTTCTTTAAAGATAGAAAGATTTAAAACTACACAGAAATTGGTCAAATTAGAAACAGCATGAACTGGGAGACAGTGCAGTCTGCTTCAGCAAGACTGTAAAAGTTAAAAGGAAGCTTTTTTCCTTTTAAGAAAGTAAAAAAAAATAATATGTTTTATTAAGAAGATAAAAGCTTATGCAGTCATAGCAAACTTTGATGAATTTTTCATTAATTTGAATTACTGCATTAATCATTTATCATTTAGCCTGCAAAAATAATCTTATAGATTGATGCTATTTTCATTTCTCTCTCTCTCTCTCTCTCTCTCTCTCTCTCTCTCTCTCTCTCGTTTGTCTTCTGGAGACAGGGTCTCTCTAGGCAGCTCAGGCTGGCCTTGAACTCACTTTGTAGCCAGGCTGGTCTCGAATGTGCAAAGATCCTCCTGCCTCATCCTCTGGTGTGCTGAGATTAGAGGTGTGTGCCATGATGCCTGGCGTCATTTTTTCTTATTTTTATATACTACGTCTTTCTTCCTAGAAAATTTCTAAGAAGAGCAGTGAAACACTTCATTAATTTGCAAATTGAAGGGTTACCTGTTCTGGACCACAGGGAATATATTTTAATAGATGTGTTGCTTTCTTTCACTGAGGATGAAAAATATAACCTAAAACTCAGTTAATGCACACTTTCATTATTTAGAATGCATATTTAAATAATAACATTAATATAAGAATTCTTTTTAAATATTGTATGGTTGATTCTACAGTACTTGTTGATATCATAAATATTGATCAGAAAGCATATAATAAAAAACAAAAACTGTGTTCATTTGTGTGTCAGAAAATTTGTGGCATTCCTTGAATGTAAATATGGTGAGTGTGCATTAATTTACTCTTCAAACACCTTGATAAAATATTTTTCTATTCTTTGTTTTACTTAATAAAGCAATTTCATATTGAAAACCATCTAGAACTCATTAAGTTCCAGATACTTAATTTTTTATTAATATTCACAAAAACATACATAATGGTAGTGCTAAATATAGAGTTCCAGCATATGGAGATACATATGGTCTCTGTAATTAAAGTGTTTTACAAAATCCTGAGCTGAATCCTAGAAAATGAAATAGAATATAGGAAGGACTTCCTCATCCATAATGGGGTCTGCCTCTCATAAAGTGTGCAGCAGACCCACGCCTGCTACATTCCACACAGTGCCCTCCTGAGGGTAAGCTTAGTGGAGGTTGCGAGTTTCTTTCTTTATGTTTTCTGTCAAGGTCAAAGAAGGATCTGGGTCCAAAGTGGGAAGTCAGACATAAGAAGCGCCGAGGAAATCACACAGAGAGGAGAAAGTGTCCCAGTTGCTTTCCAAATATGTTCATTCACAAGCTAGCGTGAAAGCTTTTAAGAAAGCAAAAATTGCTTACAGCTAGTTCTTATATCCTTCCCTTTCTTTGATGAGCACATATTAGGGAATATTCTCCTCCATCTTCATCATAATGGTGGCTTTATGAATCATTATGCATCGGACTCTGTCTTTCCCTTTTTCTGTCCTTCTGTCTCCGATTCTCTCTATTCCTCTGTCTCTCTCTGTCTCTGTATGTTTCTCTATCTGTCTCTCTGTCTCTGCTGTGTCTCTGTCTCTGCCTGTCTCTCTGTTTCTCTCTGTTGCTGTCTCTCTCTGTCTCTTCCTGTCTCTCACTCTCACTGTCTCTTTCCATCTCTTTGTCTCTGTCTCTGTCTGCCTGTGTCTCTCTATTCCTCTGTCTCTCTCTGTCCCTGCCTGGCTCTCTGTCAGTCTCTCTGTCTCTGTCAGTCTGTCTCTGCCTGTCTCTCTGTCTCTGTCTGTTTCTGTGTCTGTCTCTGTCTCTCTGTCTCTGTTTCTCTCCTCTCTCTCTCTCTCTCTCTCTCTCTCTCTCTCTCTCTCTCTCCTATTATCTCCTGAAAACTTTCTCCATATCTCTTAGTGAATTTCCTCATGATAAGGACATGCCAGTAAAAGTCTAAAAAGCTTTTCAAATACAAAAACATATTTTCTATAAACCGTATACTTTAACTTTTCTATTATTTCCAACAAAGATTCAGCTAAAGACCTACATTTCCTAGGAAATGTACTCTTGATTCACCACAAAATCAAATTTGAAGCCCTGCAGCATGATTGCTTCCCTGCAGCTAGCAAAATGTGCTAAGTTATCGCTCACATTATCTAACAAAGCCAGAGCTTCCACTCTAGAGCTCCTCTCAGCAGAGCCGCCGTGCAGAGTGGAAATGCGGGCTTGGCAGAAGACAGCGCCCAGACGACGCGAACCGTGCCTATGAGGAACGCAGAGCACGCGACTGACTCAGAACTGAACTTTATTGTTGTCCAACCTCTGAAACAAAGTCTTTGAAGATTGTGGGGAAAAAACCAACACAGAGAAAATGACCATTAATAGCATTTCATTGCTGTGAGCAAGTACCTGAGATAAACCAGCTGATTTCACAAGTCTGACTTAGCAGTGGTGAGCCGATGCCTGACAAAACCCACTTATTTATAAGAAAATCCCAACACTGTAATTAAACATGAATATTTAAGTTTTAAGTTTTCTTTTTTTGTATTTTAGGGAAGGGTCTACAGGGTATTTAGGGTCTCACTACTAGATCAGACTCATAGTGATCATCCTGTTTACAACCTCCCAAAAGCTGGGATTACAGGCGTGTGCCACCACGCCCAGTCTCAATTGCCATCTCAGCATGCTCCAGGAGCAGGACAGGCATGGCGGGCCCGGGGATTGAACGCCGGCCCCTGAGCCTGCTTGCAGGCACTTTAATCCACTGAGCTATTTGGCCAGCCCTAAGTTTTAGTTTTGAAAAGCAATATCTTTTGTCTTAAAAGAAAACCATGCCATACATGCCACAGGTTCATCACTACTGGTAGCATATAAGAAGTACTAAAGAGACGGCCAAAAGCACAGTATCATTTATGTTATGGCCTTCTCAGAGTATTCTTCAAGGATTAGTCAAACTTTAGTCAAAACCAGATGTTAATGCAAGCATCATTTCAAGTACAGAGTTGAAGAAAGGGAAATTATTAGAATTTATCCACTCTAAATTTTCCCTATTTCAGTCTTTTCCCTGGAAACCATTCTGCAGTACTGATAAACACAAATCACATTAGCTACGTCACTATATTTGCAGAGGGAAACTGAACACTCCTGCACTGATTCAACCAGTCACCTAATATAGGAATAAAACACTTTCTAGGTACAAAGCTGTTCTGTGTGGCACAATGCAAAAGTATTGATTTAAACCAGGGCACAGAGATTTCACTTCTAGGGCCTGCCAGAAAGCTCAGCACACTAACCACCTACTTAGGCAAGTACAGTGACTGGGGTTCAATTGCCCGCACCAACCGCCATGCTGGCCCTGCCCCCAGGCACACTGAGCATGTCCCTGAGACCTGGCACGGTGACACACACCAGTAATCCCAGCACTGGGAGGCTGAAAGCAGGAGGATCCCTGGGAGTGTGAGCTACACAGTGAGATCCTGCACCACATGCATACGTTAAAAAAAAAAAAAAAAAGAATTCACTTGTACTGGGGGATAGATTTGTGAAAAACACATAGTTAAGGCCAGAGGTTTATTTAAAAGGAAAGAATTTCAATTAGTCTACAAGTTAAGTAAATTATTTTATAAAATATTACTTCTCATGGAATATTGTACTACTAATAAAATGATGCCTTTAAAATGTTGATATACCCTCCCGCCGAGTAGGAATTTCTGCCGACTTCCTGGAACCCCCAGACCCAGTCCTAGCCCAGGTCCGGTGAGTGTGTGGAGAGCTTCCTGCTACCCTGCGCCGGCGGGACCAGTCCCAGCCCAGGCGCAGC
>NW_004524637.1:5335245-5362629 GCF_000260255.1 Octodon degus
ACTAACCTGTTCTGAAATGTCTCATTGCTATTTCTTTCTCATTAAAATTAATTAAAAAATCTAGATGAGCATATGAATAAATGGCATATTACAATTAAAAAAGATATATTATGCAATATATCAAGATATATTAGGTAGGAATTCCTATGAAAGATGTGAAAATTATGTATATTCAGAGTGTACCAATAAAGTTAAATTTTAAAAATAAAAAAAAAAATAAAAAAATGTTGATATACTAGAGATGTTCCATTTGAAAAACAAAAACTATAAAACTTTTTATAGATATACAGTGCAGTATAAAACAGTTATATTTTGTATCTATACAGATAGAAATTGAGAGAGATCTAAAAATAGGTAATTAAAAATATTGCCAGTTTATGAGACCAGGGAATCTTTTACTCCATTCCTAGAAATAAACAGTGCAACAGAAGTAAAATTATAGTCCACTTTCACGTACTATAGAGGCATGTATTTCTAAATAACACTGGCTGAGTCCAAAGATGAAAATATATGGCCACATCTGGAGTAAGTGTTGCTTACCCCATGACTGCACAAATTTTTCAATACGGGAAAATATTTTCATATAATTTACAACAGATAAAAGTAGAAATTCATAACTTTAACAAAGAAATATCCAATGTAGATTAATGCAGAGTATGTGAGGAGATAATTAGCAAATAATAGAATTTCCATAGTTGGGTAAAGCTTCTAATCTAAAAAAGTTGAAGGAAATACAGTCAGTTAGTTTAAAAACAATGACTTTGTATATGTCAATTTTTTCTAAAGTAAGGAACAAGACAGAGTGGCTGTTATCGCTGCCAGGGTTTCACCGTAGCAGTATTGAAGTCCTGGAAAAACACAACTAAGAGGTGTGAACTCTGCTTATGCAGACAAAACTACTCCTGTTTGTAGATGAGAAAATGACTTCCTGGAGAAGCCAGTAGGATTAATAAAGCATAAAAATTAAGCCCATTATGTTTGCTGGAATGTAGTCAATGTCTAACAATAGATGTCTCTGTACACTGGTAATAACAAAGCCAAAATTGTAACCAGTAGTAAGACGCAATTTGTAACAGTACATAAAATTAATGTGCCTAAGAATTAAAAGAACCTATGAAATAAACAAAAGAAAAGTCAGTTTGGAAGTATGGCCAATTTTACTTTATTGGTTCTGCTTAGCCAGGAATAATGTTTCCATTTTCTGATAGATATCCTTTTCAATCGTCTTTTTCAGAGTGCTACAGCTTTCTTTGTAGAGGTCATTTGCTTCCTTGATTAGGCTAATTCCTATGTATTTCATTTCACTTGATATTGTTGTAAAAGGTGTTTGTCTTACTTCCCTTGTTTTTGGGACAAAATGTCCTATATCCACAAGTTAATGGAAACGAGGTATTTTTAGCTTGCAGTTTGCAGATGGTGCAGCCCATGGCTGGTGGTTTCAAAGTGGGAGACGAGGCAGGGGAGAGACAGCCCGTGGCAGGGAAGGTGGGAGGCAGCAAGCAGTGAGCTTCCTCTTCACCTTTATTCTACTCAGGCTGCTATATTACTGGCTGGTCCCACCCACAGCCAGCACAAGCCTTCTCATTATCCACACCCAGATTTAGGCTGAGCCAGTGGACTAATGTAGTGACTCCACACACTGAATCCATATCCACACACCCAATCACCACTGAAAAGCCCCACCGAGCAGTACAGGAGACACTGAGGGGTGACATCGGAGGCATAACACTGTCGTCTGCCTAATTTCTCTCAGTGTACAGGAATGATTTGTGAGTGTTGCTTTTATATCCCACTGTGCTATTGAATTTGATTATCAATTCTAGGAGAACTTTGGGGGAGTTTGGGGGGTATATTATGTAAAGGGTCACGTCATCAGCAAATAATGATAATTTAACGTCTTGCTTTCCTATCTGCATTCATTTCATTTCCTTCACTTGCCTAATTGTTCTGCGAATGTTTTGAGGACTGTACAGAACGAGACTGTGGGCAGCCTGTCTTGTTCCTGCTTTTTGTGTGAAAGCTTTAAACTTTACTCTGTTTTCTGTGGTGCTGGCCATTGTTTTGTTATTAATATTTTTTATCAAATTGAGACAAATGTCTTCTTCTATTCCAGTTTTCTTCCAGGATTTTTTTTTTAAATCACAAATTAATGTTGGATTTTGTCAGGTACTTTTTTTGTATCTATTGAGATGATCCTGTGGTTTTTGCCCTTGCTCCTATTAAAGTAGTGCTTTACATTTACTGATTCATTTAAGTTGAGCCATTCCAGCATCTCTGATATGAATCCTAATTGGCCATGTGTATAATATTTTTCATGATTGGCCATGCTTTGTTTGCAAGTATTTTGTTGAAGAGTTTTGCATCTGCCTCCATTTATGAAGGTTGCTTTTATTTATTTATTTATTTATTTTATTATTATTACTATATTTGTTCTTTAGGGAAGGGTCTACAGAGTGTTCAGGGTCTCACTACTAGATTGGACTCGAATTGATCCACCTGTTTACAGCCTCCAAGTGCTGGGATTACAGGCACATGCCACCACGCCCAGTCTCAGTTGCTGTCCGGGGTGGGACCTGCATGTCAGGCCTGGGGATCAAAGCCCCAGCCCCTGTGCCTGCTGGCAGGCTCTTTAATCTGCTGAGCTATTTGGCTGGCCTTGAAAGTTGCTTTTATTTCTCTGTTCTTTTGGTCCTTTTCTCTTTTTAATATCAGGCTAATTCTTGCTTCTAAAAATAACTTGAGAGTGCTTCTTCCTTTTGGATTTCATTAAACAGTTTGAGGGCTGTTGGCTTTAGATTTTTGTTAAGGTTTTTGAAGAATTCAGGAGTGAATCCATTAACACACGGGATTTTCTTAGTTGACAGGTATTTTTATTACCTCTTTAATTTAATTGACTTATTTTGAATTATTCAGGGGTTTTATAATCTTGATTCAGTGTCAGTAGTTCATGTTTATCTAATAATCTATCCATTTCCTCTAAATTTTCTATTATATTAGAATTTCAGGTTCTCAGTGTTGGTACCAATGATCTGGATTTATGCAAAATCTGTTGTGATCTCATGTTTTTAATTTCTGATTGCATGAATTTATGTCTTTTCTTTCCTTGTTTTGATAAGGTTGGCTAAGAGCTTGTCTATTTTCTTTAATCTTTCAAAGAATGGACTGTTTTATTATTTCTTTCTTTCTTTTGTCTCCATCACATCAAATTCCACTGTGATTTTATTTCCTTCATCATACTAGCTTTGGGCTTGGACTGTCCTTGATTTTTTAGACCTTGAGGTGTTGAATTAGGCTATTTGAAATCCATTTCTCAGATGTGGGAATTCACCATTACAAATATATTTTAGTATTACTTTCATTGTGTCTCATACGTTTAAAATAAGATGTTATATACACATACAAATTCCCCATGATGAATGTGAGCATTGTGTTCTAAACATTTGTACTAATAAAAAAGCAAACTCAAATAATCTAAGAGATCTTTCAAATTAATGTAGAGAAAATCCTAACCTGTTCTACAGAAAGAGGATATTATTAACATTTGAAGTTCACAAAACTTACCCACATAACAATGGCAAATATGTTTAGGTTCTTTTTAACAAAGCTAGTGAATATATTCCTTAATGTATGTGTATAGAAACACAAAATGGTTAGTAACACTTACCTTACTCTAGGTCTAGAGTCAGGATGAACAAAGTTATTGGATCAGTGATAATCTGAGAACAGATATTTTAGCCTCTGAAAATCATATGAGAAAAAATATTTAAAACATACACCAAATACCTGCATATTTTTCAGATATATGATAAAATTCCCTAACAAACTGATAAAAATATGACAGGCTACAAATATGTATATTGTGGTACACCCTGAATACTAGAGGCAAAAGTAGACAATAGTGAGCAGTTGCGAATTTTAGCACAGAAAAGGTACACAAAGATCCGCAAGAGGTAAGCCTGATGGCCTTGCGCACGCGCCGGCCAGGGGTGGGCGCTTGAGGACCAGAAGCCACCGCGCGGGCCAGTGTGCGGCTGCGCAGTGGGGTGGAGGCCACAGCCTGGCCACGCCCCCCGGGGCGTCCGCGCGCTCCGTGCACACACTGTGTATGTGGCAACTGCGATTGTTAGTGTTTTCTTTCACTGATAATAAATTAACATTTCAACTTAGTAAAATATTAAAAGCCATACAGTTTTGTAATGTTTAGCTTGAAATACAGTGTGCGGCTCTACACATGCATTCTGACTGTATTTCATAACCCTATGTTATTTTTAAAAACTTTGATGTCATTTACTATTTAAATTTTTTGGTTAGAAGCAAGCTGTCTTGATTACTTTTCTCTTTGGTAAGATAAAATGCCTAACACTCTGGATTAAGGAAGGAAAGCTCTATTTAGTTCACAGTTTGTGGAAGTTTCAGTCTACAATCAGCTGGCTCCAAGGCAGAGCAGCATGGCATGGTGCAGGGGCAACAGTGCAAGGCAGCAGAAGACATGCAGCATGAGCAAATGGGGGAAGAGGAAGCCTTCCTCCTCCCTTGTATTGTATGCAGGCCCCTGGCCCAGGGCGGGTGAAACACTCACACCATCTCCCTGTCCTCCTGCGCAGGATGAGAATGTTTATAAAATGAGGACCCGTCTGCCTGCTACATTCTTTAGCTAGCCTTCTAAACTTCTCAAGTTGACACAGTGCATCAACTATTACAGAAGCTAAGACACACACACGGTAGTCTATGCCTATATTAGGTCCATCTCACCAGTATCACTGCCTCCCTTGTTTTCTCCATCCACCTCCATCTCCACCTCTCTCCCACTGGAAATTCATTAGGGAATAAGAGGTACGGAGCCATAATCTATGGTAGCATGCCTTTCTCTGGAATACTTGCGGAAAGACGTCTCTTAAATTGACTTCTCAATTATATGAGTAGAAGGAATGCACTCTAAAAGGGTGGTAAAAGTGTGGAAAACAACTAGTAGCGTAGTAAGTAATGAATAGCATAGTCATTTGTTATATCAAGGGTTATATGGTACACAAAGATGCATATGCTATAGTTTTATAAGACTAAAACACAAGTTTGTCTACGCTAGCTTCCCCACAGACTTGTGGGAAATGAGCCACTATGATGGCCCAAGAGGTCTGATATCAGGAGGCATAAAGAAGCTCTCAGCTCTGTGATCTCAGTCAAGGAGCCAGCCTCATACGTGCAGGTTGCCCTTGAGTTTGGTACTGCATGACACATGAATGTGTGCACCTTACAACTGGGTGTGGGCTTTTACAACCACAGTACTTAAAAACCAGGGTACAGAACCTTTAAGAAGTTCATGTGCTACTGTTTTTACAATAAAAATATAACGAAATAAAGTAGTGCATTTATGTTACATGACAATGTTGCCCATGCCCAGGGAAAGTGAAATTCTATTTAAAAACCTTCATGATAGTATAGGTAGGAAAAAAACTATGAGAGTGATTTGAGAGTGCAAACTGGGGACACAAAGCTGTTTGAGAATACAAACTGTGAATTAGGTAGTGAAGGTTGCGCTGGAGTTCTGTAGGATGAAAGTTGGAGCACTCAGGATGACAGACAGAAACATCCAGAATCTCAAAAGAGGGAAAGAAATGATTAGACATAGAACAACACAAGTCTTCAATATATTGTATGTTTCTCAGTATGGGAAATGTATACATATATGCATATATTTTACATGCATTTGGTCATTTTAATTCCAAAGCTCAGTTTTGAGGTCATTATTCTCTGTAACACAAAACCAAAATTACCACTCAGCAAATTTCCATAACGCAAGTTTTCTTTCACACCTCGTGGTGCCATCTTGAATAGCAGATGCTTTCGGCAGTTGAAAAATGTCACCACCTATGAATCACCATCTTCCACCTCACACATTCAGTCGAGAAAATTCAAACTACAAAGTTTAGTTGAGATAAATAAAGCTGCCGTGTAGTTGCTCTTGCCTGTGAATGCTCGCTGTGTCTCGCTTGGCCTGGCTTGTGCTGTTTTCTTCTGTCTACCTGCTCTGAGCCATAGTGTGTCTAACCCTTTCCTCTGTACTTGAGATTCCAGGTCTGTTTTAGGGATCTGCACTGATAACAGCCTGAAATTGAACAATTGCACTGGTCATGCATGACACCTCAGCCTCCCCAAGTTGTGTCCTGCTGCAGATCATTTCAGTTACTCATCTAAGCTAAAGTCCCCACAGATATCTTTCAGTCTTCTTATGCCCACATATCTCTCAGTCCATCCATACTTCCTGCTGGCTTTCCCCAAAGATTATTCATTTATTCAGTACTTTTCTTTTGGTCATTATTACCAGCTCCTGCCCAGACAAAGCTCTCATTATATCATATTACTAATTCAATCTTGTAATCTTCAACTTTGAAGGACTCTCACTCAAGATCCTAGGTCATTTAAGTCCTGTACCTACTGGACAATACAGTTGACAAAGCGAAAATTCTTAGAATTGTGTTGCACAGTTCTAACAGCATATATTTGATATATGAATAATTAGATGATAATAATTAGATATATGAATAATTAGATGAGTAATTGAAATGATCTGCAGCAGAACACAATTAACAAAAGCTTAGGGGCAGTGTATGACCAGTGCAATTGTACACAAGTTGAATTTGAGACTGTCACGAGCCCTTTATCAGTGTAGAACCCAAAACAGAACTGGAATCTGAAGTACAGAGGAAAGGGTTAGATGGCCCTGTGGATCAGAGCAGGTTCAAGGATAGGAGTGAGGGAAGAATATAGCACCGGCCATGCCAACACATCACACATTTGGTAATGGGTTGGATATTATAAAAATAATCCTCAAGTGATAAATAAGAATCATGTTTTAGACTCCTGAGGGCCTTGGGGATCCACTTTGGTGATTGCTGGAATCAATGGTGTTGTGAACACACTCAAGGCCCTCGCTTTAGTAGTTCTTCCTGCAGGAAACATCTTTTTAGATGCAGTAATAGCCCATGTCCTCCCCTCCAGCTCAGTCAGACACGTTTCAGATGCACAGCAGAATCAGAGCACCCTAAAATTAATGGGCTGACAGTACTACTTTCAAGTAACACACATATCTTCAGAAATTCAGGTACTGACTCCCTAACTGAATCATCACCTCTGGCCCTGAGGAGCACTGAGCTTTTCTGTCTTCCTTCTGAAATGTTCCTCTCTACTTAACTGTTTTGACCTACTGTTCCTCAAGCCCAGCATGCAGTTGTTTATGTTTTCAAGTTCTTATTTAAACCCTGTCTGTACTTTTCTCATCTCTCTCTTCCAACTATATGAACTGTATCCATCCCAAATCACTCAGTCTTGTCCTCTGAATTTCAATATCGCCTGTCCAGTTTCTCTCTCTGTTACCAATTTTTGCTAACACAAGCTGGCACAACTATAAGCTACCATAGCCTGGATGGTTTAAGCAACTCAAATTTATTATTGAACAGTTCTGGAAGTGACAATCCGAGATCAAGGTACCAACGAGCTTGGATTCTGACTCTGCCGTTTGGGACTTTCAGGTGGCTTCTCTTCTCTGTGTGCTTACAGATCCGGCTGGGCTTGCGATGTGCCTCCTCTCAGCACACTAACCTCATCCTGAAGACTCTACCCCAGGGCCTCACGGAAATGTATCTCTAAGAAGCCTGACCTGCAAATGCTGTCATGTTTTGTTGTTAGGTGTGTGGCATATGAAGGTGGGAGGGATAGGGAGATACAATTCAGCCTGTAATCTTCTACTCCCAGCACCCCCAAATACAGGCCATCCTCACATTAGAAATGCATCTTTCCTTCCATTACCTCTAAAGTTTCAGTTTTTTCCTGGACAAACTCTAATGTGTACAGTGTCATCCAGATGTCAGACCAAGATGAGACCTGGAAAATGATCTGTTGTGGAGCAAAACTTTGCTCATGCTGTGAACCATACAAGTTAGGCCTGGCTTCCTCAGCAGTGGTGAGACGGGTTAGCATAGATATTCACACTCAACAAAAACCTTAAATAGGAAGAAAAAAGGGTGACAGGTCCAAAGCAGTTCCAAAAACCTAGCGAGGCAAACTCCAGTAGGACCCAAAAGCAACTCTTTAGCATGTCTCAATGGACGTGTTATCATGGGAGCATGTGTTCTGTGGACGCTGACTGCAAAGCCTGGTGCTGTCTCAGTCAGTACTGGGGGCATTTCTTCTTTTTCAAGAGTAACACATACTCATAAACATGCAACTCTGCATTCTACTCTATCACATCCAAGGAATGGGATTGCCTTTTTCCTTTATTGTACCTTTATCTCCTTCCATTCAAATGGCAGTACTCCTGGTACAGAATCTCATAAACTCTTTTATCACATGACATTCCAACTACGTGACATTACAGCTTTGGGGAACAGGGTGAAGCTGAAAGTTTCCTAAAACCTAAAGTATCTGTTCCTTCTTGTTTACCAATTCAGTTTTAATCTGTCTCTCTTTTCACATTTTACTTTAAGAAGCCAGGAGGAACCAAACCACTCCTTAAATGCTTTATGTAAAAAATCTTCAAGTATTCACTGTCATTTCGCATAAGTTCTGTCTTCAACAAAACACGAGAGCACAGCTCACACAGTTCTTTGCCACTGTATTGCTAAAATAATCTTTCCAACAGTTTCTCATATCTTTCCTTCACTTTTTAAAATATTAATCCAGGTTGCTCTCAACATCCATATTTCTTGCATCTATCTTTCTTTACCCCGTTTTAAAGCCACTTCCATGTGTTTAGGTCATTGTAACTTCACTGTACCTCACTTCCTGGCATCAAAATATGCATTAAGGCTCTCCAGAGAAATGGAACCAAAAGGAAGGATGGATAGAAATGTGGATGATAGGTAGGTATAGAACATAGATACAAAGATAGATAAATACATGAAAATCAATACAGTAACAATACCAAAGGCTCCATCTTGAATAAAGGACATAATCTCCATCTACCAGTCTGTCTGTCTATCTATCTACTATCTACTATCTATCTAACTATCTATTTATCTGTCCTTGGGGGAGGAGAGAGAGAGAGAGAGAGAGAGAGAGAGAGAGAGAGAGAGAGAGAGAGAGAGAGAGAGAGATTTAACAATTTGCTCTATGATTTTGGCAGGTGAAATATACTAACGATCTTTTCTCAGAAAACTAGAAACCCAAAAAGTCCAAAGTGTAATTCCATCCTAATTCAAAAGTGAGGAAAACAATACTGAAGTTCAAGCCATAAGGCGGAATCCACCTCTCACTTGGTCCTTTTGCTCCACCCACTTCCTGGGACTCTTCACTGAGGCCCAGTCACATGAAAGT
The DNA here is from genome assembly GCF_000260255.1 of Octodon degus. NCBI lineage: Eukaryota > Metazoa > Chordata > Mammalia > Rodentia > Octodontidae > Octodon > Octodon degus. Next base: position 5,344,555 of record NW_004524637.1, read on the forward strand.
GCCTGCTTGCTCAGGCTGCTGGTCTAATATGTGCCTTGTGCAGACACATCTCCAGAGACACGCTCAGAATAACGTTTGAGCAAGCTGGTGGCATCCGGTGGTCCTGTCACCTTGGCACCTGCTGTCCCAACTAGACGTATATGTGTGGACTGGAAGTTTAATCTGGGTTAGAGACCGACAAGACAATGCACAGCATGTGTGCCATGTGATGTCCCAGCTCTTACAATTACAGTAACAACTTTTAATCTGCTTTTCAATGCTTCAATTCTGCTCTTTGTCATTTATTGTCACCCTCACCCCTTTGCTCAGCTCACCTTGGGCTTCTCCCTGCACTGATCCTGGGACAGGCCTAGGCCTCTCCTCTGGCTTGTTCTGTGTTGGCACTGGGTCACTCCTTACCAAAGCCTCAGCTGTTCACCAGCAGCTGCCATGCCCTACTGCACCGGAAGCTTTGTGGGCACACTGTACATGGCCTCGTCTACTGCTGCAGCCTAGGCCTGTGAAGCAATCAGGGTCCATGTGTTGGAATCTTAGCTCTCAAGATGATGGCATTAAGGGGTGGAGTCTGGAAAGATGATTGCATCATGAGGGGCCCACCTTCAGGAAGGTTTTAGAGCTCTGGTGAAAGAGGACCCAGGGAGCTGTTTCATGTACCCGGGATTGGATGCTCACTGATCCTGCTTGGTTGCACTGATCCTGGATTTGAAAGCCACTGAAATGAGAGCCGGCGAGGCAGCTCAGTGGACTTTAGTGAGTGCAGGGGTTGGGGCTCAGTCTCCCACACCACATGGCGCACTGGCCATCGTTCTGAGTGCCATGAGCTGGAGACGGAGTCTGGGCATGGTGGCGCATGCCTGTAATCCCAGTGCTGGGGTGGCTGAAGGTTGGAGGATCACTACAAGTCTGCATTGTCATGAGACCCTGCAGAAAATACAAAAAAACAAACAAACAAACAAAAAAACCCTAAAATTATAAGAAATGAATGTCATCGACAAGCTACTTAAATCATGACATTTTATCTTGCAGAACCTAATAGGACAAAACACCTCCCCTCCCGTAGAGGGGTTGATGAGTAATGCGATAAGGAATTCTACGGCTACTTTGATGACCTGTTACTTTCCTTCCATTGTACAGTATAGTAAGTATAAAGCCCTTGTGCATTTCCTCATAACTGTATTAAAGCTTTGTGTGTGGTCTATGAAATGTCAGAGAAGATGCCCTGAATCTACTTCTCAAGAACTTTTTTACAACATACATGATTTTCTACCCTTTCCACCACTAATTTCATTCAGTTTTTTACTATCGGGACTGTTTTATCAGTGCACCACGAGTCAATCAGACTCTATGGAAAATACTTAAGCTAACCAAGATCAAGGACCAACACATAAAATGGCAATTAAGAATATGTTTATAGATAATTAAAGTGGAGTGAATGTTTACAGTTAATAGCTAGCATATTCTGTCCTGTGAAAAGGTTCCATGGGGCTACGCTAGAGGACAAAGTTTATTATTTAAAGAAAAATATTGTCTCACTAATAGTACTGTGGCAGAATGAATAATTTAGTCTTTTAGATTTTGCGCAGTAAAATCCCCTTTTCTCAACTTTTCAAGTAAGTGACTTGGCTAGACATAATTTTTAGTTAATTAAGTTGACTCCTTCTTAAAATAACTTTTCTATTCTAGCGTTGAAATATTATTAGATATTTCAACAGATAATGGTAAAAATCATAGCCAAAGAAAAAGTTTCTGGATTATTCTTAGTTTACAGGTGGGATTATGTATAATTTAATTTGTTTTTATAACAAAATTTTCTCCCTTATCTGGACAACCTTGGTTTACACTCCCTAGCAGTGCATTATTCCTCATTAACTCGTACAGGAAATCAATTGTGCTTTCACACTGAGCAAGCAAAGCTCTGTGCACAGGGCGGGCGAGCACTGTAGTGTGCTGAAGCCTCCTGGCCACACTTAACTTCCACAAGGAATCACGCCCAGCGCAGTAACAGAAACTGACTGACTGAGGGTGATGACTATTCTTTCAAGGAAGAACAGTTTTTGTTTCCTAAAAGACGTACAATTTGTCTTTCAAGTATTGTACCTTATATGAATAAAAACTCACCATGAAAAGAATTCCTGCTAATATTAGGATTTTGAGCATAAAGAGAGAATATAGTTATTAATAAAAATAATCTCCAATGTACAGTGAATAATTTTTAAATGAATCATAAAATTTTTGGTTGAATGAAATACTGATTTTTAGCTATCTATTTCTATATACCTTATTAAAAATGAGAAAATAAAGTTAAGTCTTTCAGATTGTTCATTAATAGGAAATTATAAGAGAACTCTTCTGCTACAAACTCACAGGTGAATTTCCACAAGCCTTTTAGACAAGTATAAACATAACTCAAAATCTTTAAACTCTTTCATATTCTTCATAGCTCAAGAGCTCATTTCCTTAATGATGAAAATGTGCTCTGTCTAAAGAATTTACCATTCTTCATCCACCTACGATGTCTGGGAATGCCCTTCATCACTGTACTGTCCAAGTAGTACTTGTCTCTTCACCTTTCCTTTATGCCTTCAGGGCTTGTTATTACTGTTGAGATGGGTATGGTTTCCTCCATAAAAGTCACCTGTGATGTTCCCCCTACTGCTAATTTTTGATCTGCCCTGAAGCTGGATTCTGGTAATTGACTTGTATAGTACGAGTATTTGCACTATTGTTACAAAATCTTTAATGAATGGAAGTTTGATATGTGCCGTCCATAGCTACCTGCAGGAGGGGAATAGCTTTCCCCACCACTGGCATCATCATGGTCCCTGCAAAATGGCTATCTACCCAAATCCTATAAATTCTCAAAGGAAAAGTAGTCCAATTTGCTCACACCTCAAATCCTCATTTTCCTGCCCCATATTACCTTCTTGTCTCCATCAGCTCTGTGTGTTGTAACAAATACTATAGAACTGGTGGCTGAAAGCTCAAGCATTTATATCTCAGTGTGAGGGGCTGAGAACCCAAGGTCAAGGTGCCTGTGGATTTCGCCTATGGCGGCTTCCCTGTTTCTGGTTTACAGATGGTCACTTTCTTAATGTCTTCATATCTCTGAGAGATGTCATCTCTCTCACTCCTTTTCTTATGAAAGTGCTGATTCCACTCATGAGGGGCCCTCCATTGTGGCCTAACTACCTCCCATGAATTCCTCTTCTAAATATTGTTCCATGTAAGAAACTGCACATATGAGTACGAGCTTGGAGCAGGGCAATCATTCAAGCTATAGCCCTACTCGTCTGGGCACTGTGAAGTAGGACTGGCCCTTCCCTTCCAGGGAGCCAGTGACCTTCTGCCATAGCTGCTCCTGGTGCACAGAGTGGTGGGTGCATTGCTCTGTACCAAGTACCAAGGAGTCTGAGGCAAGCACTTGTACCTGACTCTTGTGCTAGTAAAACCACTCAGTCCTGCCACATCCCTACTCACAGAACTGGACCCTCCAGATTGAGACTGCCTGGAACTACCTCATGAACTTTTCTGAGTCCGTTAGACTTAAAAATGGAACCCTGGATGTGCTGAGAACACCCACTTATAGGTGGAAGTATCCGGTTAAATGTGGCATCCAAATCTCCTGTGGTCCCCGTGGCCAAAGTTATGTTGACTGAGTGAATGCCCTGCCCAACACTGAATTCATGTGTGCAGTTTCTAATGTAGACTAATATTTGGGAGTGTAATTCTTATTTCAAGCCAACAATGCCCATCCTGCACTCAAGCTAATCTCCCACAAAGATGGTCTACAGACAGCTGAATCATGGGTCTTCATACAGACTCTAAGCTGGTCAAAACAAAAGGTCAACATCTACACAAACTCTAGATAATGTTTGCCACAGCATATATATATATATATATATATATATATATATATATATATATTAGAGATACTCAAAATTATTCATAAATTTTTGTTAAACAATGTGTAAAAATTATTTACAAAATGAGGGAGAGAAAAAGAGAGCAACAGAGATACAGAGAGAGGATTTCTCACATCAGAAGGGGAGAAAAATCATTAAAAACAAAGAAAAAATTCTCTTGCACCTTGCTGCTGTCTGGAAAATGACCAAAGTGTCAATCATGCCCAGCCAAGGACATTAAAAGATCAAAAGATCTCATCTTCTTAGGAAACAATAAAGTAGATAAAATTACAAAGCAGCTGCTGGAGTAGCATCCTATGAAAAAACTCCCCTTCCAGGCAAGCATAGAACGCCTCCTGGAATCCTCCTGATGCTGGGTTGGCAATTAGAATTATTTCCCTGCACAGACAAAGAAAAAAGGTGACTGTGCAGAACAAGAGCAAGCCCCTGCTGGATGCTCCCAAAGTGCTGTCCCACAAAAGGCAGCTTAGTTCTGGGCACAGAAACATCATAGTGTAACTCATGGCATGAAAGTCAGCAGAGAAAGAACTCTTAGGCCACTGATTTTACATCCCAGGCCTTCGCTTCACTGTCTGCCACTGATGCCCATCCTGTACTCAAATAAATCTGATTCAAAGGGTTAAGCCCCCTTCAGGGATGCAAGTGACAGGATCACCACTTCTTAAAGATACACACAGAGACTGGGTGTGGTGGTATGTACCTGTTATCCCAGCTCTTGGGAGGCTATGAACTAGCAGATCACTATGAGTCTGATCTAGTAGCGAGACCCTGAATCCCCTCTAGACCCCTCCTTAAAATACAAAAAAAAAAAAAAAAAAAAAACCCAATAAATAAAGATACACAGATATAAATTAAGCCAAACACAGCATGGATGCAACCTCTTCTGGTCTTAGGCTGTAATTACTCTGGTTGGATAGAAGTTTTATCCACCTGAACAAAAACACCCTCCAAGATAAGTGGAGTATTGCTCCAAGGCAATTATTCCCAAATATGGACTTCCTCCCTCCACAGGAAGTAACAATGGCTCAGCCTTTGGGCAGAAATAATTCGAAATCTCGCTAAACTTTTCCAAATAAAATAGAAGCTTCGTACTCCATATCAGCCTCAGAGCTCTGGGAAGATGGATCAGGTAAACCAGACCTTGAAGACAACCCTAGCCAAGTTCTTTGATCTCTGACAAAAGATCAAAGCCCATAGACTGACTTTCTTCTGTCTGATGCTCACCTGGGCCAGGAGCAGTCACCCCCAGAGCTGCTGAAGTTGCAGAGATACAGCTTGCGTGCATCACACCCACACCAAGAGCCCAGCACGCCGCTCTGGGCAGGAAGGTGCTGCCTAACCCTACATATAGTGTGCTGGGAACCACTTTGCTACATACAACTGTGCTCACCACAAGACATGCATCACACCCTGGTCTTCAGCTAGAAGCTTATCTTACTTCTATTTGTTCCCTAAACAAAAGACAAGCTTGGGTTCACTTTGGCAGAAAATAGCTAAAAGGAGCCGAGCACAGCAGCCAGCCCAGTGGGTACTGGGTGGAAGCCCAGAGCTATGGCAAGGATCCTCACGGCACAGAGGAGGACGTGGTAATTTGGGGAGCTAGTCCACCTGGAAGACTCCAGGTACAGGAAGGGAAGGTGCCCAGACAGAAATCAGGGGAACCAATTTAAATACAACTTCCTAAATTAAGATCTGCTTTGTTAAATAGCTGTAATGTTTGCTGTTATGGTCTAAAGTACAAAAGTATTAATTACAAAAGTTTGTCAATTTCTAGATTTCAGTAGCAGTTATTAGTATTGCTAATTATGCTACTGTAAATAGGATACCACATCTGCTTTAACCACATGTTCACCCCGGGTAATAATATTGGAAGGTGCTTGGGTAATAACCTCACTAAAGCTCTAGACAGAAGGACAGAGGCCTGTGCCAAATGGAAACCACTATCTGACTCTTGATCAATAGAGAAAGCAAAATCTTGGGACACACACAAAACAAGAATATCTGACTCAGGAGAGATACCTAAAGAACAGTCCCTTTACAGAGAAGCTCTGATTACAGTGAGACAGCTACCTATTATTAAACCTTCACAGAAAAGTATCACAGAAATCAAAATAAAATGTTGTCTCTGAAATAGGAACTGATAAATACAAGGAGCAAAAGGCAGTCTCAGGCCCTGTTCCCACCCAGAACAAAACCAGGAGACATGAGCATACAATAAATCAGAATTCACATACCCGGAATCTCTGAAACAATAGCAACTGAAGTAAAGAAACAACTGCAGAAGGGTAGATAGGAAATCAGATCAGAAATAATCTCCCAGGTTAAAAAAAAAAAGAAAAGAAATAATAGTTATAATGAAAGAATTACCAAGCATTTCTAATGAAGACACACAAAAATAATAGAGGACTTTTTTGTGTGTGTGTGTGGAACTAGGGATTGAACTCAGGCCCTTACACTTGCCAGGGAAGTGCTTATTCCACTGAGCCATCTTCCTGGCCCCCATGACACTGACAAAGGACCTACAAAGTGCAGTACAGGGTTTCAGGATAAATCCTGAGGGGACTTGACTGACCTTATCAAATACAAAAGTTGCATTTCTTGTTATATAGGTCTTGCTTTATCTTGGTCTTAACTATCTAGCAGAAAGGTATAACAATGAGGTATAACTGGTGAAGCCATGTTGGTATGCTGGGCTATAAAGGGCTCAGGTCAACAACTTCTGACATTGCCAGTCCTGCTGATGACCAGCTACTATGATGGACTGCAGGACTGTGTTGGAATGTTTTGCTGAATTCATGTACCTACAATATTTAAATGACAATGGAATACCATTGTATGGCAAAACTAAACAAAAAAGGGGATAGAAATGAATGACCGTTTTGTATCTGTATATTCAAAATAGTCAGGATAGATATACAGCAACATTCTCTTAACTCAATGAATAAGATTTGTTCTAATAGTGTTTGTGGACTGGATGTCATGTGTGCATCTTGTACAATGAATAACCACTGAGACAACAATGTGCAATGTATTTATTATTGAAACTGTGCAGCTGATTGGTTTTGAAACTGTCTCATTGCTATTTGTTTCTCAATAAAATTACTAAATGTTAAAAAAAGAGAAAGGGGGTGGAATTAATGTGGTCATTATGTATATCTAAAATGTACTAATAAACTTGATTTTAAAAAATAGAGGAAAATAGAAAAATGAGAGAAACCTTGAGTGAGCAATATAGGAAAGAAGCAGAATGCAGAGGCAGATTCAAAGAGATGTGCAGGAAATTTAAAACTTCATTAAAAACTGGCAAAACTGATAGAATGAAGATGAAGACAGACTTTCAGATGTTAAAGACAGTGTTGCAGCTGGTGGCCAGAAAAGGAAAAATCTCTTAAAAATAACAAAAATTGAGGGAATAATAGCTCATTAACTGCAAGACAATGCAAAGTGGAACAAAATAAGACTAATAAGCATCACTGAGAAAGAAGCCAACAATCTCACATTCAGGGCATGGGGGCATATAGAACTCCAAATAATATCAATCCAACTACAACTACACCCGGACATATAATAATCAAGAACCCAGAAAGGCAGTACAAAAACAACGTACTAAAAGCTGCTAGAGAAAAGAAACAGATCATATTTAAAAGAAAACTCATCAGAATAATAGCAGATTTCTCATCACAAATCATCAAGTCAAGAAGAGAATGGAATGAAGCATTTCATGTCCTACAAGAAAACAAATTCCAACCCAGACTGATATACTCTGAAAAACTCTTTTTCAAGCTTAATAGAGAAGTAAAATACTTCCATGACAAAGAACAACTAAACAAATTCATAATGACCAAACTAAACCTACAGAGTACTAAAAGAATTTCTAGAAAGGGATCAGAATGACCAGAATTGCAAGAACAGCATCAGAAAAAAAAACCCATCAAACAGGGCAAACAAGCATGGGAAAAGCAGGGAGCCAACGATAGGAAAATAACATGACAAACATAAGCCAATACATATCAGTTATGACCACCAACATAAATGGACTCAATTCACCAATTAAAAGAAATAGACTAACAGAGTAAAGTAAGAAACAAAATCAAACAATATTCTGTATAAAAGAAACATGTTTAACCCATAAAGAAATTCATAGGCCGAGAGTCAAAAAATGGAAATTATAGACCAATCAGACCAATATCTTCTATACCACTTGCTCCAGGAGCTCAGAAAAAAATCAGGGGTAGCCATCCTGTTTGAAGACAATCTGAACTTCAAACCAAGAATGATCAAATGAGATAAAGAAGGTCACTACGTACTGCCTAGGGGAAAAATTCAAGTGGAAGAGATAACAGTCATAAACATGTGTGCACCAAATATAGGAGCACTCAACTATACAAGACGCATTTTAATGGACATAAAACATCTAATAACCATTCTCACAATCCTAACAGAGGACCATAACACCTCTTATGTCAAAAAAGATGGGTCAAGCAGACAAAAAATTATCGAAGAGGTAGAAGAACTGAACCACACATTTGAATAAAAAGATTTAGTGGACATATACAGAGTGGCTACTGAACAACATCTGAATACATATTCTTTTAGCTACATAGGGCAATCTCTAAAAGAGACCACATACTAGTCCAGAGACATGCTTAAGTAAATGCAAGAAAATAGAAATTATCCCATGCATATTATGTGACCAAAGCGCAATTAAACTGGAAATTAATGACAAAAGAAATGCCATAAACACATGTAAATAAAATAACACCCTCTTCAGCAACCAATGTGTTACACATAAAAGTAAACAAAAAATTGAACAGCATCTACAACCCAAGGAAAATTTAAACACAACTTACCAGAATTTGTGGGATGCAGTGAGAGCAGTGTTCAGAGGAAAATTTGTAGCAGTACATTAGGAAAACATAGTGAGAACAAATAAATATCCTAATGCTGCACCTCAGGCTTTTGAAATAAGAAGAGCAAACCAAGCCCAAAGACCAAAGATAGGAAGAAACTGTAAAGATAACAGCAGAAATTAATACAACTGAGACAAAGAAAACAATGCAAAGAATTAATGTTTCAAAGACCTGGTTCACTGAAAGATTAAACAGAATTAATAAACCCTTAGTAAACCTCAAAGAAAAGAGGAATGAAAAATTCAAATTCAAGCAATAAGGAAGGAAGAGCATGAAATTACTACACATCTCGTGGAAATTCAGAAGATCATCAATAGCTATTTTGAAAATGTTTACTGTCACATAATCAATGATACAAAACAAATGGACAAATCCTAGATAGGTACAAATTACCAAAACTGAATCAGGAATATGTAAAAACTATGAATAAGCCAGTATGAGCAAATGAAATTAAAAATGTAATTTTAAAAAAATCCTCACAAATAAAGAAAAGCCCAGTTCCTAATGGATTCACACATGAATTCTATAAAAAATTTAGAAATTTAATTGCAATACTTCTCACAATCTTCAAAGAAATTGAAAAATCATTCCTGGAGGCAATATTATATTGATACCAATACCAGAGAAAGATTCAACCAAGAAAAGGTAATTACTGACCAGTCTCCCTCTTGAACATAGATGCAAAAATCCTCAATAAGTTACTAGCAAATAGAATACACCAAATCATCAGGAAGATTATAGACCATGACCAGGCAGGATTCGTCCCAGGGATGCAAGGATGGCTCAACACACACAAATCTATAAATGTAAAACACTATAACAATAAAGCCAAAACCGAAAGCCACATGATCATTCCCAATAGATGCAAAAAAGTTTCTGACAAAGTCCAACACTTATTCATGATCAAAGCCCTACAGAAAATTTGATTAATTGGCCCCTACTTTAATCTAATAAAAGCCATCTATTACAAACCAACAGACAACATAATTCTAAATGAAGAAACACTGAAATCTTTTACTCTAAAATCAGAAACAAGACATGGATGTCCTCTATCACCACTCCTCTTCAATATAGTTCTGGAATCATTAGCTAGAGCCATTAGACAAGAGAAAGAAATAAAAGGAATAAGAATGAGTAAGCAAGAAGTTAAACTATCATTATTCACAGATGACATGATACTTTTTATTTGAAAGACCCAAAAAACTCCGCCAAGAAGGTTATCAAATTAATGAACAATTTCAGTAGCATCGCAGGATACAAAGTCAACACCAAAAGATCAAGAGCATTCCTCCATACAGATAACAAAATTCCTGAGAGAGAAATTAGAGAAAAAACACCCTCCACAATAGCATCCAAAAAAGGGAAAATACTTAAGAATTAATCTAACAAAGAAAGTAAAAGATCTATACAATGAAAAATATAATATTCTGAAAATGGGGATTGAAGAGAATTTCAGAAAATGAAAAAATATACCTTGCTCCTGGAGAGGAAGAACCAGCTTAATGAAAATGGCCATATTCTCAAAATTGTTATACAGATTTATTGCAATCCCTATGAAAATACCATCAATGTACCTCACAGAGCTAGAGAAAACATTCCTAAAATTTGTTTGAAACATAAAAGACCTAGAATAGCTAAGGCAGTGCTGGACAACAAAGGCAAGGCAGGAGGCATTACAATCCCTGACTTGAATTTATGTTACAAAGCTACTATGATAAAATCAGCATAGTATTGGGAAAAGAAAACAAGGCCTGAGGATAAATGCAATGATTAGAAGATTCAGAAGCCGCTACAAACACACTCAGCCATCTTATCTTTGAGAAAGGGGCCAAACATGTTCACTGGAAGAAAGATAGCCTCTTTAACAAATGGTGCAGGAAAAACTGTCCGTCTATCTCTGTGCACTAAACTAAAGTCAAAATTGATTAAAGAACTGAACATTAAGACAGAAGCACTAAATCTCCTGGAAAAAAGCAGGTGGAAATCTTCAAGACGTAGGAGTAGGCAGACAGATGCAAGTGAGCCATCCTTGCATCCCTGGGACGAATCCTGCCTGGTCATGGTCTATAATCTTCCTGATGATTTGGTGTATTCTATTTGCTAGTAACTTATTGAGGATTTTTGCATCTATGTTCAAGAGGGAGACTGGTCAGTAATTACCTTTTATTGGTTGAATCTTTCTCTGGTATTGGTATCAATATAATATTGCCTCCAGGAATGATTTTTCAATTTCTTTGAAGATTGTGAGAAGTATTGCAATTAAATTTCTAAATTTTTTATAGAATTCATGTGTGAATCCATTAGGAACTGGGCTTTTCTTTATTTGTGAGGTTTTTTTTAAAATTACATCTTTAATTTCATTTGCTCATACTGGCTTATTCATAGTTTTTACATATTCCTGATTCAGTTTTGGTAATTTGTACCTATCTAGGATTTGTTCATTTGTTTTGTGTCATTGATTCTGTGACAATGGCTTGAGAAATACTGTGAAAAGTCAACAACTGGGAACTGATCTTATTGAGAAGCTTCTGCCTGTCAAAAGAAACAACAAAAGAAAAACCAGAAATTGACAAAAATAAAAAATAAGAAACAATCACACAGTGTAAGTTCATCTATCTATAATATATAAACGATTTAAAAAATTAGGCTCTCAAAATTTAAAGACCCAATCTAAAAATGGGCATCTGAGGTGGATATGTATTTCTCAGAGGAAGAAATACGAGTGGCAAATAAATGCATAAAAAAATGTTCACTGGCCAACCAAGAAATGCAAATTAAAACAATATTCAGTGGCCAGTGAGATAGCTCAGAGGACTAAAGTACCTGCTTGGGCAAGCTTAGGCAAGTGCACAGATTGAGGTTTGATACCCAGCACCACATGCCATGTGGTCCTGCCCCCAGGGCAGGCTGAGCAGGCCAGAGTCTGGGAGTAGTGATGTATGCCTGTAATCCCAGATCTGGGGAGGCTAAAAGCAGGAGGATCACCACAAATCTGAGCTGCATAGAAAAAAACAAACAAAAAATAATTTTTAGATACCATGCCACTCTAGAAAGAATGGCTATTATAAAGAAATCAACTAATAACAAATTCTGGAGAATCTGTGACAAAAAAGGAACCCATCTCCACTTTTGTTGGGAATGTAGACTGGTACAACCACTATGGAAATCAGTGTGGAAAGTTCTCAAAATCTAGGACAGGAAATCCCACTGAATCTAGCTGTCCCCCTGTGTATTTTCCCAAAAGACCTGAAGGCATCATACCATAATGATGTATGTACACCCATGCTTATAGCAGTACAATTCGTCATAGCCAAATTTTGGCAACAAGCATAATTCCCATCACCTGAAGAATGGATGAGGAATATTTAGCATGTATTAGAATGGAGTATCACTCAGCTATAAAGAAAGACAAACTTGAGGCCTTTATAGGTAATGGATGCAACAAGAGGTTATGTTCATAAGTGAAATAAAGCAGGCCCACCGGTGTAAATATTGTACTGTCTCCCTAGTGTAAGAACCTGAAAGAATAAACAAGTCCTGAAAGGTATAATAGATGTAGTAAAATGGAAAGAAACTGGATATAAGGATTTAATGGCAAAGATGAAGGAAAGGAGAAATGATAGGAAAAAAGGAAGGGGAAAATTGTGCAAGGATATGTACAGGATGGCTGAGATGATTGTACTAATAATTTCCACCAGTTTTTTTGAAAATAGCAGTTAATGTTTAGAATTTTCTCTTTGACAAACTACATATTCCTATCTGGGATCTAAGCAACTACATCAAGAACAGCAATATGTAATACAAAAACCATAGTTGAATACCTCTCATCTTGGTTTTCTAAATGTCAATCATTTCCAATATCTTTTCAATCATTGTTATACTCTCTTTAAAATAACTTTAGATGACAGTAAAAAAAAAACAAGAAAAGACATTAAGGTTTATTGAAAAAAGCATTAATACTGAACTATTTGTCCAATCTTGCATCACTAAATATGTTAATCTGAGCAAAAGATTTGATGATAAGAATAGGCAATATAACAACCATTGTTAATTTATTATTCTTGTTTTGAAGATCTGTAGCATATATAGTGTTGTATGTTACTATTTCTGTCATGTTTCTGCTATTTCTTTTTGCTTTTGTTTTCACTCTTCAGAATACAATAAGGGTGGGAGAAACAACTCAGCAGACTAAGCGCCTGCTTAGGCAAGCACAGGGACCAGAGTTTGATCCCCAGTATCCTGGGAATCTACAGCACTCATGCCCAGCCTGCTGCAGGAAATAGTAACCACAAGGCCCTGTGCAGGCTCACAGAAGTTGAATGGTGGTAGTTTGTATTAAAAAAGAATTTAAAGCTAAATCCAAAAATCTTATCTTAAAGACTAAAATAGCTGTAAATCTAGATGAGATACAACTTCTCTTCTTTAGCTTGTATCCATGGCCTTGATGTATTTGTAAGGTGAACAGGGAGCAAAGCCTAAATAGAAATCCATTTACCTCACATCACTTAGCTTATTAGAACTCACTTGCCCATAGCAATAATATGTTGGGTTTAATTTTTGTTGATTCTTTGTATTCAAAATACTCAAAGCACAAAAATGAAAAAAAAATAATAAAACAAAAAAAGGATGCTAGAAAGTAAGGAGACAAACTTTGTGAGGATGAGAAGTGGTCCAGAGAAGAAGAGAGAGAGTGGTGGGGAGTGGGGGGAAGTAGAACTGTTAAGGCCCAGCTGGTCCCTCCAGTTGTATGAGCCAACCCCCCAAGGTGAGTGTGCCTATCAGGCTGCAAACATGCACCAATAAGTATAGCCAGACAAAGACTGCAGACAGTGATAGGAGCAGGGTAACAAAGCCACTCTTATTGCATGAAATTCTTAGCATCCACAGTTCCACTTCCTCATCCCCTGCCTTTCTCTCAGCCCTAGCCATCTCCATGCACGACATGTTATACTTACTGATCACAGCAGCCTGGGGAAAACATGTTCATTGTGCCATGATTTCTTTAAAACTTTGAACGTATTAGTCATTTAAAAATGTAACGATATAGGAAATATAATTTGAGCATTTGAAGAAATTTCAGCAGCTTAGTGTTGAGTGACACTAAAAAAACTAGTAAGGAGAAGCACACCATTCAAATCATCACTTGAGATACTTTTCACTTTCTACAGAAAAAGCTGTGTTATCCACTCAGAAAATAATGCTGATTTGGGCACACCTAAACAACTCACAAAGCAATGAAAGAGTAATCACACATGGGTGCCAGTGAGAAGATTCCTTTTACAGTAGTCTACTTGGCTTTGGTATTACCAGAAAAAAATCTAAGATAAGCAAGTAGGTTTCATTTTATGCCATTGTACCCAGGCAATAGGATATAGCTGCCAGTTCACTGACTCCATTCTGAATGAAATGACAGAAAGACGCTTCCAGAAATGTGAGAAACATATTTTTCTCCATGATTTTTCCAACTACTGCACTTTCTTCTGTTTATAAATGCTATAAGTATTTCAGTTTTCATGAGGAAGTGTTTTAATATCCTTTATGGAGCATAGGAGTTGTAATGATATAAGAATGGTGTGGTAGTTGATATATTGTGTCAACTTGGCTGAATCAGCTCCAGCAGTTCCGAGAGTGTCCCCACACCCCCCACCTCCCTACCCTAATCCCACCCCATCTCCCCACCCCCACCCTGCAGGTGGGCAGGGCCCAACCTGGGGCACTATAGGGCTGGCACTGGGGTGCGATCAGTTCCAACCTAGAGCCATGGGCCACCCCAGAGTGACCCGGCACAAAAAGTGTATATAAAGGAGTTGAGGAGGGCTTCCTGATGGCTTCTTCCTTGGAGAAGTCCAGGTCTTCAGAGGAGCTTGATCTTGCAGCTGTGCCACTTCAGAGGAGCTCCAGTCTTCGCCATGGAGCACTGGTACTGGCAGTCAGCATAGAAGGAAGAGAGAGGCTGGATAGATGCCGCAGCTACTGCTCCTCCTCCGCTCTTCGTTGTTTTCTGCCACATGAACCGCTGTCCTTTACCTTGGAGCCAGTGGAGTATGGACTGAAACCTTCACTAACTGAATGAATTCTAAGAAGCAGAAGACATGAAGAGCAAGAAAGGCTTGTGGAGAGGGAGAGCTCTTGAGAAGCAAAAGGGGTTCTGAGTGGGTTGTTAAAACCCTACCTCTCGGGAGAAATTTTATATAGCGCAACAACATGAGTACGATTTGGTGATAGCTATGAACCGATAAGGTGTTCAGAACATCCACATAAGTAATATCGATCCAGTGGAGAAGCATGTCCCACAGCAAGTGTACATGGAGGGGTGAAGAACTTTTCAGGGATGGATGAGTACACTGAGGTAACTGTCGTTCTGGACTTTATTAGAGCAGGTGTTACCACTTATCTTAGGCCTGGTTGTAACATCTTTGTCTTGAGTCCTGGCCACCAATTAGTGTGCTCCTGGCCACTATGTAATGAGTTTTCATTTCTTCCGCTCACCCCTCCAGGGCCCAGCCCTATCTGACTGCTTATACTATTTCTACCTAACTCAGTGGTCTACAATAGCATGATCTAATTCAAAAGCCCCATGCAGGGCTGGAGATATAGCTCAGTGCATAGGCACTTGCCTGGCAAGTGCAAAGTCCCAAGTTTAGTCCCCAGTACTGCAAAACTAAAGAAGAAAGAAAAAAGAGGCCCATGTATGATTCATTAAAATAAGGATAAAGCACCAAATTACTGCAAGCTGAGTCACTATAGAGTTTTAAAATACATGGCAGAGAGGAGGAGAAAACCTTATAAGAAGGAGAAAATGAAGAAAATATCACAAGGACAGCAGTATCGACCCCCATGGGCTCTTAGTGGGAGAGATGATGTTTCAAAAGAGTTGAGTTTGTCAAAAGTGACAGAGGTCAGTATTTTCTCAAACTTTTGTCCCTTTAACTTAAATATGAAGATGGATAAAAGGGGGTGTCAGGATTTTAAATGTTTTTTTTGTTGTTGTTGTTTCTTTTTTCATCCAAATATAACAAATCTTGCCGTCTTAGGAAATACTTGATAGGATTTCAAATTTAATTAGCAAGCACACATCAGGTGTCTGGAACCAGAAGACTATCTTTTGCAAAAAAACAATTATTCCTCATTTCAAAGCTCAAAGAAAAAAGTGCTTGTCAACTAAATCATCACTCTTCAGTGCTGTGGTTTATGCACCAAATGGGTCCCAACTTCACACTATTGCTGATTGTCAAGTCTTCAAATGTTCAACGTGCAGGATCTTAACTGCAATTCAGTAACTGCAAGACCATAAATTAGTGTTGGCAGTTGTATCACTTCAAGCAGGTGCCCATGAAAATGCCCCTAGACAATGTTTCTTATCAGCAATTATCACAGGAGCCCCGTGAAAAGCAGCATCAGTATTTCCTCCTTTCTGATTTTCCATTGTTCATGTTCAAATGCTGGAAGTTGCCAACCATTTGGCAAGTCCTCGAGCTAAGAACCTACTTTTGACCTATAGATCCCGACACTGGAGACTGGGCAGGATAGTAAGGATAGTTCAGCTGAAGCATGGTGTCATGGTTAGGCACCCCTGGGAGTATGTGCTTGTTATGAACCAAACCCTGGGAAAAGTTTTGAGAAGAAATAAATGCATGTCCTTAATCCAAGGTCAAGTTCAGCCCACCCATTTACACGTCAGACCAGGTTGAAGTGAGCATTCCCTACTACAGATGGGACACACGGGATTTCCAATACAGGCAAGGGTATTCCAGGAGTAGTCCCTGCCCACAAGAAGCCACCAAGTCCTTGGCACATGTAAGAGGAAATTGTTAATCACACATTCAAAAATCATCACAGGATGAGTGGGTCCCTACTGTACTTCCCCAGAGGATTCTTAGGGCAGAATGCATCAGCTTTGTGAAATTGTCTGACAGTCATCCTTAGAGACAATTTTACATAAAAATACAGGTAGTTAATGAACATGGAAGTGGAAACAGTGACTGCTTCAGCACGGAGAGTATCTGCATTCTGCCTTCGTGTGCGTGTTGCACGCCTCCTTTCCATTCCTCTGCAGGTGCTTTGCCTTCAGAACCTTCAGTCCCACCAAAAGCTGAAGATAGTGACAAGCTTCTTCTCCTACAGCTATCAAGCAAGCTGCATTTCAGCTAAAATGTCCAGCCAACTATGTTAGAATGAAAAATATCAGGGAGTAGTAAAGTAATAGTTTCTACATAACAAAATGAGACCAAATACCCATGACATTTCTGTGCATGCAATATTTTAAAAGCCCACTCGATTGGTAACTACCAGTTTTATGTCTCAGAGAAGTAACAGCACATGAGGTGTGGTGCCTGCATGACCCCACAGACCCCAAACTGTCAGTGGAGAGGTAGAACCCTAGAAAGCAGGCTGAAATGAAAGCAGGTCATCATTACTGTCCACCAAAAAGAACAAGAACATCCACAGGTACAATAACCGATCTAGGGCGGGAGATGGCTTAGTGGAATAAGTGCTTGCCTGGCAAGTGCAAGGGCCTGAGTTCAATCCCCGGTACCACAAAATAAATAAATAAATAAAATAGTCAATCTGCAGAAAGATATAAACATTTTATCATTGGAATTCTTGTTGTTTATTATTTTTAATGGTGCTGGTCAATGCTGTCCAAAAGATGAAGTAGCTGTGTAATCATAAATTATCTAGTAGAATCTCAGAGAAAGAAAAACAATGATTTTTATTTTTAAAATGTATTTTAACACACTATCCCATAGTATTATAATTTTTTTATATTTTTTGCCGTAATTTTATTGATAAACAAATAGCAATGAGACAGTTTCAAATCAAATCGGTAGGATAGTTTCAATAATTAACAGACTGCATACATTCTTCTTAGTGGTTAATTGCTATACAAGATGTGGACTCAACATCCTATTTACAAACACCATTAGAACAAATCATTCTATCATTAAGAGAATGTAACTATATATCTATCCTAACCACCCTGAATACACAGAGACAAAATGGATATTCATCTGTATACTCTTTTTTTGTTAAATTCTGTTATTTCAATACTATAGGTGTGTAAAATCAGCAAAATATTCTAAAAGAGTCCAGTAGCCCACAATAGTATTGGGTCTTCCGCTTAACTGGCAATGTCAGAAATTGTTGACCTGAGTCCCCCACAGCTCAACATAACAGCATGGCTTTATTTCTTATATTTCGTTTTTATACTTTTCTACTGGATGGTTAAGACCAAGGTAAAG
>NW_004524637.1:5364057-5386574 GCF_000260255.1 Octodon degus
TTTTTTTTTGGTGGAACTGGAGATTGAACTCAGACCCTTGTGCTTGCCAGGGAAGCACTTATTCCACTGAGCCATCTCCCTGGCCCCTACATATTAAGTGTTGAAATCAATTTTACACCTACATCTCATCTTAATCTGAGCTAGACACCTAAATCAGCAGCTCCCATATTACAAGCTTTAGCTCTCCATGTTTCTCAGATGCCCAGTATTTGTGTCACTTAGAGTTATATTCAATGTTACATAATGTAGCTATTTTTCCTATCTGGAAAATTCTCTTAGTACTCTTAATAGAGTAAAGGCTTTACATTTGTTTAATCCCCCCATTTTCTCCTTGCTGAGATGAAATACCCAAAGCCGAGTTAGTGGGTAAAAGCCTTACTTTGGCTCTTGAGTTGCACAGGTTCAGTTCATGGCCAGCTGGCCCCAACCAGCACAGCACCACAGAGGACAAATGTGCCGTGCCAAGACAGTCAAAAACCAGTAGTTGAAGGGTCCCTTTCCCTTTTGTCCCAATCAGACCTTTTGAGTGGTGCTGCCCATAATCAGTGGGGCCTTCCTATGATCATACCTAGAATGGTGGTAAATTAATCAAGAGGCTAATCCAGTGCTGCACCCTTAATCCTGTATTATACCCTTAATTCCCATTCACACACCCTAAATCCAGCCACTTCTGAAAGGCCCTATCTCTGATACACTAGGCTTTAGAAGGACTTCTAGGTACAAGGCATAACCATACCCCAAAACAATAAATTGTTGTGTACTGATTTCTTTCTATGGAAGTTTTGTTCTGCTATAGCAAGAGAACTCCTGAACAATTAGTGAGGTTTTGGCTAATAAAACATTTACAAGCCAATAAAATAAGAAAAAAAAATAAAAGCTATGTGATGGATTTTAAATGCCTGTTGCAGTAATGTTGCAGCTTTAAGAAAAATTTACAGAAAAGATTATGCAAAGGCTAGTTCTAGTTAATGAAATGTAAAGACTTCCTTAGCAGAGAAAATTGAAGATATAATGGTGTTAAAAGAGTTCCTAGAAGCCTGACCAGACAGATTCCTGCAGGGCTTATTTGCCACGCTCCAGGGAAGTATAAGACAGGTAACGCAGTGGGCTAACAGAACGATCGGCAGCCGGCTTCTTACCTTACATATGTAAAACTGATTTTTAAAAATCTTGAAAAAAATATTTTATCTTTCCACTGGAAATTTTAAGTACAATGAATTGCTATTTCAGACATTAAAAAATCTGGGCCTTTGTATCGGATTAACAAGATCAGCACTAGGTCATGCATCTGAGGACTACTGGCTAATTTGCCATCAACCTTAAGTGGCAGTTGTGTGCTAATATTCACATCATTTCCTTTGGTGAATATGCTCATTTTTAAAAAATTTATTTATTTATTTGCTTGGTACAGGGTCTTGCTGTGCAGCTCGGATCATAGTGATCTCCCTATCTCAGTCTCCCCAGTTCTGGGATCACAAACGTGCACCACCACATCCTGTTTCAGTTCTGGCATGGCATGCAGTAGTGGGGATCGAACCCAGGTCCTTGTGCTTGCCAGGTAGGTGCTTAGACCACTGAGCTATCTCTCCAGCCCTGGATATGCACATTTTTGTCAGAAGATAGCCTCAGATCACCAATTCATTGATTCAGTGTAGACTTATTGAGTGTCTAATGCTAGTTAGACATTTCCATGTGATGCTGCCTTGCAAATCAATTCAAATGCATCCAGAAAGTCTGGGAAATGGGCAGTGGTGTTTCTTCAGGGTTTTAAGGAATAATGCTATCTTCAAATGCTTTACAAGAAGTCAAATTTGGCATGAGCTTTGAAGTATAAATGAATGCCTTGGCCATTGTTGTACAGGAGTATTCTTGGCCCAGGAAGGTGCTGCTTCTCTGAATTGTCCTTCTTATAACATTTATCAATAGAATGAATATTCTCTCTGGTGTGCCTGGGGCAATCTAAACTTCCCTCTTTTGTACTGGGGTTATCAACTCTGCTTTTGGTTCTGAAGGCACAATTTTCTAGCTTCCTTGGACTGGTGTATACATCGACATCAACCAGCATCTCTGCTTTCTCTCTTTTTAACAGGGGGTTTATTTGTGTACCTTTAGTACTCAAGTATTGTTAAACCTACTTTAAGATATTCAGGTTTTGGAAAGTGAGGAGAGAAGTAGGCATCATGCAAATGAAATCGCTGCCTTCTGTTTTGGGACAGGAATTAGTGCATTTCCGTTTGTATGCAGAGTAGTTGTGTTAAGTGTAACTATGAACTCACCATTGTTTGGACATTAGGTGTAGTTTAAGGATATGCGTCTGGTTGTCAAGTAGACAAGGGTTGGATTGTGATCATTAATTCCAATATGTCAACTAGAATAGATTAAGAAGTACTTCAAAGATTTGGAAAGCACAGCTTTGGATATTTCTATGGGTAATTGACATGTAGACTATCCTACCGAGGAAGGGGAGGATACACCCTCCTTCTGGATGACACCAATAAGCATCCTCCACCAATAGCCCCAGTGGAGTAAGAGGGGAAAGAAGCAGAAAATGTCCATCTTGAGGAGCTTTAGGCTTTCTGTGCGAATGTGCCATTTGCTGCCTGCCCTTGCCTTTGAACTTGCTGCTGCGTCTCCAATTTTCCCCATCCCTCCAACCCAGACTCATGAGCTACTCTCCAGTGAGCTTCAGTTCACTGACCTTGGACTGGTATCTTATACCTGAGTCCTCTTTTTCTGTTGCTTTCTTTATCTGAACCCATACTGGATCTTCAGTGCTCTTTCCTCTAGACTTACGTATTAAGTCTGTCTCTGATTTTGGATTTTCCTGCCTCTGATTCTGTATGGATTTTTCTGCCTCTGATTCTGAAACTTTACCTAATAAATCTATTTGCATTATGTATATATTTTGGACAGATTATATTACTCTAAAGAAATCTAAGTAACATAGTAGTATAGTCATTATTAAATGCCTTCTTCAAAAATAAACACTTTTATGTAAAACTTCAGATAACATGGTACCCTACATAGAAAACCCCACAAAATCCACCAATTCCTAGATTTAATAACCAATTTTTTTTGTATTTATGAAAGGGTGTATAGGGTGTCACTGCGTAGATCAGACTCATACTGATCCTCCTGTTTACAGCCTCCCAAATGCTAGGATTACAGGCCTGCACCACCACGCCTAGTCTCAATCCCTATTTCAAGGTACCCTGAGGGCAGGGCCCGCACAGCAGGCAAGAGGATTGAACTCCCAGCCCCAGCATCTGCCTACGCAGGCATTTATCCACTGAGTTATTTGGCCAGCCCACCAAATACAGTATTATACCCGGATACAAAGGCAGTACTAAAAAATTAGTAGTGTTCCTGCACACAAACAATAAACTTGCTGAGAGAGGAATTATGGAAACTACACCCTTCATAATAGAGTGCAAAAAAAAAAAGAGAAAGAAATACTTAGGTATCATTCTTACAAAGGAAGTAAGAGATCTATACACTGAAAATTGCAGAACTCCAAAATGAAAATTGAAGATATCACAAAATAGAAGGATGCTCCTTGCTCATGGGTAGGAAGAACTGGTATTTTGAAATGGCCATATTTCCAAAGCTTATATACAGGTTTAATACAATCCTGATCAAAATACCATTAGTACAACACACAGTACTAGAGAAAACATTCCTAAAATTCATTTAGAATCCAAAGAGATCTGGAATAGCAAAAACTATTCTTGGCAACAAAGACAAAGTAGGGAGCATATTCTTGACTTGAAAGTGTGCTACACAGCTACTGTTACAAAAACAACATGATACTAAAAAAAAATCTATTCAGTGGCACAGATTAGGTGATGTAGAAATATCTCCACATTCAGCCACTTATCTTTGAGAAAGGAGAGAAATACATTCACTGAAGATAGGTTTTTAAATACATTGTGTGGGAAAAACTGGCTTCCCATGTTCTAAAGACCAGAATTACACCCATGGCCATCACCACACACTAATCTGAAACTGAAACAGAAAAACTAGTATTAGAACAGAAACACTGAATCTGCTGGAAAAGAGCATAGGCAGAACTCTTGAAGACATAGGTATAGGCAAAATCCTCATGAACAAAACCCAGATCACACAGGAAATAATACAAAGAATCAATAACTGTGATCTTATCCTATTAAAAAGCTTTTGCACAACAAAATAAATGACCAATAATGTGAAAAGACAGGCAACAGAGTGGGAAAAAATTGTAACCAGATGTCAATCAAAGGACTTACATGTAGAACACACAAAGAACTGAAAAAGAATTAGACACCCAAATCTAAAGACTCAATCCAAAAATGGCCATCTGAGACGAATATATACTTGTTAGATAAAAAACACAAATGGAAAATAAATACATGAGAATATGTTCAACACCACTGGTTGTCAGAGAGATGCAAATTATAATAATGCTGAGATCCCATCTCAGCCCAGAAAGCATGGCTCTTATTGAGAAATCAACCAATAACAAATGCAGGAATAGCTCTGTAGAAAAGAGAACCTTCTGCACTGTCGGTGGGAGTGCAGACTGGTGCAGCCACTGCAGAAATCAGTGCGGGCCTTTCTCAGGAAAGTAGGACCGTAGGTCCCATTAGGCTCAGTTGTTCCCCGTCTGGGTATCTTTCCATAAGAATTAAAAAGCATCATGTGACAGTGATGTATGTGAACCAAAGTTTACAGCAGTACAAATAGTAATAAATAAATGTTGGAAACAACCTAAATGCCCATCAACCAAGGATCGGATAAAGAATATGTGGTTTTGTTATACAACAGCACTACTCCACCAGAAAGGATCAATTTCGGGCATTTTTGGGTAAACAGATGCAATCTGATACCACACTCATAGGTGAAATGAATCAGGGATATCAGGTGAAGAGATTGTATTGTCTCACTGATTTGGAAAACTAATAGAGTAAATAAAGACAAAAGGTACAGCAGATATTGTGAAAAGGAAACAAATTACTCAAAAGGAAAGGATAGACAGGGTAAGAGAAGGAGGAAAGGAAGGAAACAAAATTGAAAAAGCAACAAAAAGATAAAATGGAAAGAAAGTTTTCTAAGTAGGGAGGGGAGGGTGGGTTGGAAGGGAGAAGTGGGGGATGGAGGAAAAAGGAATCAAATCATGTACAGGTTCAAATTTCTTACGATGAATATGATCATTATGTGTACATGAAGTGTACTAATCAGCATAATTAAAAAACAAACTGATAGCAAAGACATAATAATTAATTGCTAGCTGACAATTGTGGCCTGATGAAGTGATCTAGAAAGCAGGCTTCTATGTTTTCTATGCATGACAGAGGCAGTAAACTAGAGCTGGTTATGTGCACGTGTTTTGTGTCATACATAAAGGTGATGTGAGGTGTAATGAAGGAAAGTAAAAGATAAGACTGGGATCAGGGAGATGGCTCAGTGGAAGAAGTGCTTCCCTGGCAAGCGCAAGGGCCTGAGTTCAATCCCCCGCTCCATTAAAAAAAAAAAAAGACCAAAGAATGAGTGCTGCTTTATTGATGTGGTCAAGGAAAAACCTTTCAAAGTATGATTTACTAATAGAGTTGCATGCTGGTAACAAGCAAGATGTCTGGGAGAGAAGGGGCCTAGGAAGAAAACGTGAAAGTGGGATGCTCCCAAGAAAGCAGAGACCTTGGCAAGTGTGAGCACAACCCAGCTGGCTGGCCTACACGGTGGGGAGAAGTGAATGGGAAGGTGGACCACGGATGAACTCAGGGACACGGGCAGGCAGGGCCCTGAAGTCATCCTAGCAAATGCAGGTCTGTTTTTTGCTTTAAATAACAGGAATGTGTTGGAACAATTTCCAGCCATATATTGGCAGGAAAGTGTGGATTTCACAAAACTTAACCCATCTATTAGGAAATGGATTAAAAAGAAGAGGGAGCACTCAGAATGCCAGAGCATTCTCCTGTTCAATATCTCTTCATGTGAAGGCAGCATAGAAGACTCACTGCTTCTTTCTATGATGATTTGCAATGTTCCACTTCAGTATTTCTTTACGGATAGAGTTTGCTCAGTGCAGCAACCTCCTTCGTGCTTCTTCACAGGCACGAGCCAGCAATGCAGCATTCCCTTTGCCTGCTGGGCCCGGGCACGCAGCCTATCATGTCCCACATCACAAACACGGTGCATCGTGCACAGGTGGGTGATGTGCCCAAGGTCATCATCAGATGAGGAGCCTCAGGAAGCCCCACCTTTTATAACAGACTGAAGCAAGCCTACCCAAAATTTGATTTGCTGGAGTGTGTTAACGTATTATATTAGGCAGAAAACTATTTTTTCTGAAGGAAGACACTGTCTCTGTCTTTCAAAGTGGCTCATTGTACAATTATCTTACAAATGTCACCCAAAACAGAGAGCATTCAGTGACTTTGCTCTCAAGGCTAGCACAAGCACAAGGAGCTGTTGATAGCTGTGTCTGCCATGACTGAAGAGCCCCGTAGACCACTGCGATCAGTGTGATGGTCTATACTATGATTTTAATGACTACTTCGCATTTAAGTATTCATATCTGCATTTTAACAATGGATTTCTAGACTCCTGGTATAACAGATTACAATGAAATAAATCTCAAGATCTGGGAATCAGAACACCGAATAGATTACTAAAGAAAATGGTAAAAGCAAAGGGCCCTTTTTCAGCGTACTTTTGGCTAAATATAAATGGTCAACACACCTGCTGTAAACGACCTAGAAATATTGCTTTCTTGTAGAAAGCTTGTTATATGAAAATATCCTGCTGATATTCCTGTGTAAAAATAGCTTTTCTAATGTGTTACTCATTTTAGAGGAATAATTATTGTGACAATTAATTGGAATATACTTTCTCCAATTGTAAATATTCATATGAATATTTTGTTAGAAATGATGCCTCTCTGTGTATTTATGGGCCAGCATTTCAGGCCAGGCTCTGTCCTCCTTACCTGTTGTAGCATGCTTCCTGGTCCTCAATATTTACAAATTATTCCTGCATAATGTAACAGTTTTCTAACTTGTAAATAGCACATCTCCAGATAGCACTAATTTTAAAGAAAAACAAAACCAAATGAAAGTAATTCCATGCCCTAAAAAACTACTAGCATAAAAGATACTTTCTGGTTTGGTTGATTTTTTTCTAATTATCATTATTATGTAAACAAGCATTATAAACCAGCAATTCGGTATCAAATAACTTAAAACCAGTCTTTTCGGGTTCTATTTATGCAGCTTAAGACATATCAGCACATTTCTCAATATTGACTTATTGAAAAGAGCAAGACTTGAAAATATTTCTCCTGTAGCAGTTCATCTTCAAAACGTTATCATCAATTAACATTTCGTATTTCCCTGAAACTTCTGTCACATGCCTTAAACTATTGAAGTGACAAACCAATACGTACATCACGACTCTAAGGAAAATTCTAAAAATATTTAAATATCATACTGCAGCACACATACTCGCTCTGCACTAGGTAAGGTAGACATGTATTTTGTACATTATCTCACTTCTTCTCAGGCTTCTAAATAAACCTGAACAATTATGTGCAGATTATGACTGAATGAATAAGAGTCAGAAAGCTGCTGGTGTTCTTTTTTTTTTTTTCTCCATAAAATATGGCTGTCTGGTTTTAGAGTTGGGCTCTAAATCTCTAAATATTTACTTGTCTACATTTTTTTTTTTCGGAGCCGGGGATTGATCTCAGACCCTTGCACTTGCCAGGCAAGCACTTATTCTACTGAGCCATCTCCCCTTCCCCATTTTTTTAATCTTAATCAAGGAAACATTTCTAAATTTCATGGGTTTTATTAGCCATTATATTGCCTTCAAATGTATGGATTTCTTCCTGCACCAAAAAAAAAAAAAAAAAAAAAAAGCACATGCATATATTTGGATTATGATATAAAAGTGAAGGGAGAATTTTATTTTCATGTTTTTCTTCATTATAATTCAGAGCAGAGCAAAGCACTTCAGATTGAGGACAACCATCCCCTATTGAGGTTAATTGCATGCTTTGCTTCCAGGTCTCCAAATACATCAATTAGAGAGAATTAAACAGCATTAAAAGGGATTAGGAAGGCTTATCCACTTCAGGACACTTCTGTGTAAAAATGCCTCTATATTTAATTCCACATCAATGAAACATAGATAAATTAATGTAATTAAGTACTGTCATACATGGAGATCCAACACTATCCTGGGCAGCCGGTGGAGTTAGAAGACTGTTTCCATTGTAAAAGAGGACACATCATTAATTTTAAGCCAAAAAATTCTTGGTCTGTGATCCAGGAAAACAAATCCACAAAGACCGTGTCATTGTAGTCATGTGAATGTATACTGAGACCGTGTCACTGTAGTCACAGGAATGTACATTGAGACAGTGTCACTGTAGTCACAGGAATGTACACTGAGACCGTGTCCTCGGGCCCCAGGGGAGCGGGCTTCTCTCACCTATGCGGGAAGCCAGCACGCTGAGGAAGGCGGCTGTGTCCGGGGAGGAGCAGCGTCCATCTGGGCGCCTGGCAACGTCAAGGTCACACTCATCCTTACGGCTCTCTCTAAACTGCACATAGTCCACGCCACCCCTGAGAGTTCACTCTACAGCTTTATTTTCTTTTCCCACCCTGGTCATTAATCTCTATTCTCACTTCCTGTATCCCTGTAGAGCTTGATGATTTTGGAAGAATGCATATATCTTTATAAAATAAATGTACCATTTGTTGGGCATGATTTCATTATTTCTTCCCTCACTCGTCCCTGGAGAGCCCGTCGTGTTGCTGTGCGCCTGCGTAGTGGCCAAGCGCTGGCTCTAGTTGCTGCAGGGGACACCACTGTGCTGCATGCGGTACCATTCTGCTTACCTCCGCTCCGTGGGATGGACGCTAGTGTCCACCAGCTCTCCACTATTTTGACTAGATTCAGAATAAACAAGTCTCTTTACAACCTATGAATTAACTAGTCTTCATATCCAGGGTGCTACCTGCATTGACATAGAGAATACTGCATTGCTCACTGCTAAATGCTTCCAGATTTTGAAAGCAATCAGAGTTTTCTTTTAAAATGCATTTTGTACTACCTCGTGTGCGCACACGCTTGGCCTGAGAATTCTCTCACAAAGTTCTCAACAACAATTATATTTTAATAAATTTCATTCAATCATAATGTCTTAAGTTACCAACTTTGTCAAAAGTTGAATCAAAGCTTCCGGTTGACAAAGTTTACCCAGCAGCGATGCTGGCGGCGCAGCAAAGGGGCAGGAAAGATAAATGAGGCTTTTATCGCGGAAAGACGAGGACCGCTAGGAAAGACACGTGGGAACCCTCAGGCCCAGCTGCGGAGGGCAACCGTATTTATAGGTCCTAAAGGGGGCGGGGCCTTGGGAGGCACGGTGATGACGTAGCGAGGGCTCATTGGAGATCGTCCCGGAGGCGCGGTGGATCATCTTGGCGCACCGGATGAGGGGAATGCTGGGAAGAGGAAGAGGTAGGTAGTTGTTCTGGGCTCATCCCCACCTTGTAGAGACATCATGGTGGTTCAGCCAGTTTCCACATGGGCCATCACCAGTGCAGTCTATGATTCCATAATCAGAGGAAGCAGCTTTGCAGAGCATTAGCCTCTGTGCCTCTGTAGACAACCTTTTGCTACCAAGGCGAACTTCCCTGGCTAGTCATAGTGGCTGGTTCAGCTCAAATGCTCTTGCTGTATGTCTTTGGGAGATTAGCAAGCCTTGGTGCATCAAAGCCATAGCTCTTAGGACAAGCTCCCTTAATGAATTTATAGAGGACAGTAACAGGCTCTTGAGCCAGGTCTTCACATTCATTTTCTACTATGGATGTCATAGACCCTGGGTGGACAATGGCATTATTGGAATAATCTTATACTAATGAATGGTAGTGGGTAGGCAGCAATGTATGACACCTAAAGATTTCAGCAAGCTCTTGCACAACGTCATTTGATGCTGTTGCCTCATCAGATGTTGCAGTGCCTCTTCCTAACTCATCCACAAGCACCAGAGTGTGTGTGTTTCCCGCCTGCCTATGCGGGCAGTTTCACCCAATTCAGGAGAAAATGTACTTTCATCAGACATCAGTCCATCTGAGGGATCGAGCCTAGCAAACGCTCTTATCTACCAGTGTGAACCTAGTTACTTTAGCAAGCATAGAACAACCCATCTAGGCCATTCCATCTAACAAGCCAGATGCACTCTGGCTATTTTCCTCGTTTTGTTCCTTACAGCCTATTAAAAGAACATTAATGGTGTGTGTGTCTCTAAGTCACCCTAGCTGTGTGCATCTCTAGCACACAACTGTGAATGTTTCATGTAGTAACGGCTTCAATTTCTTTCCAAACCATTTCTAAGCAAAGCTGATTCATTACCCATTTTTTTAAATAAGTCTGAAATATTCTATCCCTAAAACAGCAACAACAACAGAACGTCATTGGGAATAAAATCACCTCTAAAACATCTTCCTAATGCAGGAATGTCATGATCCTTTAAACCCTAAGTAGAGTAGACTGACTTTTAGTAACAGAGTTTCAGCAGTACATAGAGCCATCACTTCCTTTGCTGCAGTTTATGAGGAACAATAAAACAGCCAACACTGTACCTCCCACCAGACAGCATACTGCCAACCCTTGTAACTTTTATCAAAGTTACAGGATAGCTGCTGCACACCATCCTCCATGACACATCTCTCCATGCCTCAGCATTTATCAGATTAGCCAATTTCTTCTCAATAGTATTGATCAAATATCACTGATAGATTTTTTTGGTAGATTTCAAATTATATTCTTCTTTCTAGGCCCTTTCTTTTTAAGAAATGATATTGCACACTTTCTAATTTTTGTGTTGCAGATTAATATCTCTGTAATCTCATTTCAATGTGAGTTTCTCAAATTTGCCATGAATGCTAGCATTTTCTTTTCATCTCCACGAGTTTCCCCACTCATAAGTTGACACAATTTTCCTAACTTTTTGGCCATTTTTCCGTGGGGTACCTTACTTTATTTTTTCTTATTTTTGGAGGATTTCAGTGTAAAAATATACATATTCCTTTTCTGGCCTTAAGAAATGCAAATATGTTTTCCTAACTAGTCATATACGGATTAATTACGTCTATGTGATGGCTTGAAGCTTTCATCTTAATAATAACTTGATCCATTTTTAGTGTAATTTATGCTTTGGAGGTCTTTATAAAAAATCTTCCCATTCTTAAAATACAAATTATTGTCATATATTTTCTTTGATTAGACTGGTATTTTAATTTTTATATTTAAATTTCTTATAAATGGTAGAATGCAAAAGCCTTCCTTTGCTGCCGTTCATGGTGGAGCGGCCTCCCCAACCTTAGCTCACTTCTTTCGTATTCTTACCACAGCCATCAGCTTTTCTGCTCACTTTGGTCTTTCACTGAGATGCTCTTCTGCCCCACTGCTCCGTGTGCTGCTCCTACACTGCTTTCACCTTCATTGCTGTGCAGTTCGAGCATTTGCTTTAAACATCTGGTTGGAAATTCCTTATGCTTTTCTTTTCTTTTTAAAATTGACTTACATATTTGTTGTCCATTATTCTTCCACACAAACTTTATACTAGATTTATTCGCAATCATTTAATTTTGAAATTATGTGGTTGGAAATGTGGTTGGGTTTGCATTATAGAATTGAGTCAATGGTAATCTCTGTAGTATTGATTTTATCATTGGTGATGCTGTATCATATCAATTTTATGTTCTTGAATGAAGTTTCTCAGAACTATTCTAAAATGCTCTCTTGCTTTTATTGTTAGTTTTCATCTATCACTTATGCAGGGGAACACTCTAACTGCTCTAATAAAGTTCTATTCTGTCTGTCCTGCCCAAAACATACTAAAACACACATTTTCCTACAAAAATTCACACATTTCCTACAAAATTCTTAGAAATGTTTTAATATATTTGAATCATGGTATTATTTATCTTTGCTTTCACTTGTAAAGGAAGTATTAAAGACATAAAATTATTTGGAAAAGCAAATTAATTTGTTGGGAAAAAGTTTTATAATAGAGTCCAGGATTTGTTCTTCAAAGAAAAAGAAAGGATGGGGTTGGAGGAGCAGTGGAAAAGAATTCTATAAGATTATAAATTATCTTCTAATTGGCCAATTTATGATACAAAAGTACCAATTTTCTGTAAATGTGTATTATATTTGCAAACTTCTGTATCTTAAATTATTAGCCCTGTGCAAGTTAGGGAGAAGTGTATTATTATTGTCCAAAAACTATTTAGTGAATATTTTAAGGAGGATTGATAAGGATGTGTCTTTTACTGTGATCACTTTTAAAATTCAAATATAATTCAGACTATAAATTCATCCTCGTGTGAAGCCAGGAAATACAAAATGAGCATTTACTCAGCAGTGTTTACTTATTTTGACTGCAGACCTAGCTGTGCAGGCCAGACAGATATGACTTTACTGAAGCACATTGCCTCCCATTTGAGCAGGAAGTCTCCATTTACAACATAGTCAAACTGATAAGCAAATCAATTCAGATCTTACAAAGAAATGCACTCACATGTGAGCTGGGGAGTGAACTGGACTGTCTTTGACACCAGAGAGAACAGCTCTGCAGGAGCTTAGCAAGCAGAACAGGCACCAGGGGAGGACCTGTTGGCAGAGATGGCAAGGCAGAAAGACCAACCTGAAAAGACCCTTCTGGAAGGGAGCTTTCTGCGACAAGGTCAGGGCAGCTGCAGGAGCAGAAAGCTGGAAATGGAAGTGGAGGGTTGTGCAAGTGAGACCAGAAATAATTGCTCATGTCTCCCAAGTGCACACAGAGGAGGACGTGACAGAAGTCGAGGTGCTCATTATCAGTGGGGTCAGCTCGCTCTGAGGTGGTTTTTCTGCTTACATTCCCAGCTGCACAGCCTGTTGTTCTGTGGAAACATCACATTCATTATAGCTATTGTAGGGCTAGACAGCAGTGTCACTATTTTGGACTTCATGAGAGGAAAATTATCACCAGTAGGCAGAGTGTAGGCTCTGGGAACATCTTACTTTAGTCAAAGGAAAAGGAGGGAGTTAGAACCTGGGCTGCTCCCCTCCCAGGCTCAGCGTAAGACTCAACCTCATACTGCTTCCCTCATGGTGGGAGCTTCCTGGACTGCAGAAGTCCTCAAGGGTCTGGCTGTCCTTGCTGTTGACCAGGACGCTGGCAATACAAGTCTTTGAGAAATTAGGAATTGTGAGATACATTCAGAGTGTGGACAATCTTCCATCTGAGCTGTACTGGCCAACATGTCTCTCTGGTGTTCTTCAGGAAAAGAGAGAGAAACTGAGTAAAGACAACAAAGAGGCGCAGACCATGCCTTCCACGATGGCGTTCTTTGCATCCCACACAACTTGGTAAGACAGAGACCAAGCCTGGACAGAGGTAGAGGTAAAATTTTACTGTAAAAGAATTCCTGTAATCCATCTCATAAAACATTTGTCAAGCAGCATAAATGGTAGCATAAAACTTCAGAAAGGGGGCAAAGAATGTTTTCTTTACCTCTGCATGTATCTTTTACTACCTCTAAGAACTAAACCATTTGAAGGGAAAATTCCTCTTTTAGAGAGTCATTTTGTGTGTCTGCTGCCAGAGTTTGGGCTTTGTCCTTTTGACTTTTTCTAATGTGGGGACCACAGTGTTGGAAGCAAATGATTGCACCTCAATGCCAAGCACAAATACACCAGCAGAACCACCCAGAGCTGCCCAGAGGCACCCAGAGCCACTCAGAGCCACTCAGAGGCACCCAGAGCCACCCAGAGCCGCCCAGAGGCACCCAGAGTCACCCAGTGTCACCCACAGGCACCCAGTGTCAGCCAGAGCCACCCAGAGTCACCTAGTGTCACCCAGAGGCACCTAGACTCGTCCAGTGTCACCCACAGGCACCCAGTGTCAGCCAGAGCTGCCCAGAGCAGCCCAGAGCCACCCAGAGCCACCCAGAGCCATCCAGAGCTACCCAGAGCCACCCAGAGCCACCCAACATCAGCCAGAGCTGCCCAGAGCCACCCAGAGCCACCCAGATGCACCCAGATGCACCTAGAGGCAGCCAGAGGCAAGAAAAGGCTTCTGTACAGAGGTCTTCCACACCACAAAGTTGACTATAAAGTTCAAGGAGCAGAACAAAGGGTTGCCCAAGTAAAAGCAGTCCTGGTTACTATGACATGTGTTTGAAGAACACACAAAGCTTCTCGCCATTACAAAAACCTCATATTCCTTTTTTTCCTTCTTTCCAACCCAAAGACCCTCAACCTATTGCACAGCTATTGAACTCATCAGTCTGGAGCTATCCATTATTTTCTATAGTTATTGTTCTATATCCAACATAAAAATTAATAAATTATGAAAGAGTTTGAAGGTATTCAGCATATCTTTACTTCTCCTGTGTTATAAAGTATATAATGATTGCTTTTATTAATTCTGAGAATAATTTTTAAAAGTAAAGAAACAAGGTAAATTGCACTTGAAAAAATACCTGAAGCCAAAAACTTCTCCCATCCCCTTAACCCTTAGGAAAATGGAAAATGCCTAGAAATCTATAATGTTAAAGCTCAAATCTGATAACCACTCACTTTTAGAAATCAAGACTACCCAGATCTTCACTCCCTACTATGAATCTAACATTTGCAAGTTAGATTCCTTTGATGTGAAAATGCTGCTAGTGAAGGTCAAATAGTACATTTTATTTCTTTTCCTCTTACAGTGAATTCTCAACAATTTCATTTAAGAGATATAGACAAGAAAATTACATATTAGTTTACTAGCTGGGAAACAAGACAAAGGCAATATAGTTCTTTATTTGATTTCAATTCATCAGTGAAGCTGCAGAGAACACCTGGATGAAAAGGGCCCAAAGTGAAACAACATCAGGTAGTAACATCAGCTGACGAAGAGGAGAGATGGAGCTTAGGAAAAAAGGACAAGATTCTGGCTATTTTTAAAATTAATCATGAAGATGAATTGATAGATAATAATAACCAAGAGAAGGAGAGAGGGAATCGAGTACTACTACAAGATTATCACTGAAACAAAAAAAAAATAATTTAAAAATAAAATAAGTAAAGAAAGAGCAAATAAAGCAAGAAATTTAGAGAAACACTACTTTATAATATTTATCTGCAAAAGAAGAAATGTATCCACACATATGCTAATACATGTGTTATAGACATATGTGTTAACCCTTAAAAGGACAAACACTAACATGTTCTAATGAAAATCTCTAGTGGACACACAGCATATTCAATGTGAGATAATGTAAAGGTGAATTTGTATTACTCAAATTCCATCATTCCCAGTGTTTGACAGGATTCTTGCTATAGAAGAAAAATCAAACGAATGTAAAATTTAAAAACATTAAGCCCTGTGGTTTGAATAATCGTCCCACTGAACTCCCTACATTGACCTTAAGCCCCAAAACAACAGCATGAAGTAGAACCTTGGGCCGGAGATCTAGCTGCAGTCAGAGACCACATGCATGGCCTCAGGGCCCCTCTGAAGCGAGCTTGAGAGGGCTCCTTCTGCGTTGCCCTCCTGTTAGGTGAATGGGCGGTGGAAGGCGCTGCTCCGAAGCCAGGTGGATCTCACCAGACCCGGCATCTGCAGCTCTCGGGTCCTGGCTTTCCCAGCCCCCAGGACGGTGGACAGTAAAGCACGTTATATAAATGACCCAGTCTAAGGCATTTAGCTATGGCGGCAGGAAGTGACTAGACAACGAGTGAAATCTGTAGGCTACCTTTTAATAGAAACATCAGCACTTATTCTTCACTAGTTTTTGTCCAAAGGAAGAAAAGAGCATTCAATTTATCTTTCTCTATCCACTGAATGCCTAAAAGTAATGAGGTAAAAGCAAAGACCTCCCTTAGAATGTAAATTGGGCTTTTCAAGTATCGTTTACTATTAAAAAAACAAGTATTCTTTGGAATAACAGCTAATCACAGAGCTGAGCTATAACATATCTTACAGGCACTTTTCCTACCAAGTAAGAAGCCACTCACCAACGTGAAGAAAGGCTTCATGAGAGGAGTCAATGATAATTTGAAGCATTTCATGCTGCTCAGATTTGGGACATTTTGAATAATAATAATTCCAGTGCTTTGAAACCACAAGTGCATTTTAACTTATTGTTTAGCCATAGTCTCAAGAAGATAGAAAAAGAGCCCTGCTGGTAAATGTTAGTGAGCTACCTGCTTAGTTTGAAACCTCAAAAATAAAGGAAAAGAATTAGGCATTTATGATGAGGTCTCTACTCACTGCATCACTGGAGAAGCAGCAGTTGGGGAGTATGAGTTCGTTTTATAGAAAAAAGAAGAAACATCAATCAAAGCTAGTTTTAGAGTGCTGTGCTTCCACAGCTACAAAAACTGCATTGATTTAGAAACTGAGCAACAGGAGCAAGACAGCGCAAAACGTTAAGAGAATAAATAGTGCTTATCACATGAAGAAGGATCACATACCTGGTTTTGAACAAGATTTGGAAAAAAAAAAACCATTAAAACCATATCCTAATATTCTGTTATATCCTACCACCAATTTACAAGAAATAGAAAGGATAAAAAACACACAATATGAGACCACAATAATTCAATCAGTATACTTGAGATCTTTCAAAGATTTATAGAACAAATGATAAGTATCAATTATCAATAGATTGTGAGGGGGAAATCATAGGAGAAAGTACATACTGTATTCAAAAAATATTAACATAATTTTAGTACTTGTAACATTTTTATCTGTATTCCAAGAAATAAAACAAGATATCATATACATAAGAATTAGAATATATGAACATTGAAGTTAATAAGTATTTGTTACAATTTTTAGTAAGGCAGCTGTTTTGTGTTTTGTTAAAGTAATTCATTATCTGCATTTTAGAGATGTCTATGCATATATTTAATGATTAATTCATATTCATATCCTTACTTCAAAACGATATACAGAATGAAGGTGGGGTTGCAAAATTGGTGGAATTATACATTCAGAGAAATTGTCCAAGAACTGACAATTATGAAAACGCAGCTCTATGGGCTCCTTGAAACACAATGAGAGAGTCAGCCAATAGCTCAGTGGATTAAAGCACCTGCTCAGGCAGACGCAGGGGCTGGGAGTTTGATCCCCAGGCCTGATATACCAGCCTTGTCCCTGGGGTGCGCTGAGATGGCGATTGAGGCTGGGTGTGGTGGTGCACACCTGTAATCCCAGCACACGGGAGGCTGTAAACACAAGGATCACTACGAGTCTGTCTACGCAGTGAGACCTTGTACACCCTATACACCCTGTCCTAAACACAAAAAAAGAAAAAAAGAAACACAGTGAGGTTACATTCAAGAGAAGCAACAAGATCCTGTCTTATAATTACTCAAACGAGTGCATTCCAGGCTACTTCAGGGCATGTTGGCCAGCGTGAGTTATGATGACCAAGTCACCTAATGAAAGGCGATTTTTCATGGAAACAAAAAAATGACCCTGGAGATGGCAATATCCAGCCTCTGGGATATTAAGTAGGTAGAAAGTTTCTGAAATAAATATTTTCTCTCATACAAATTTTAAGCCTGGAGTATTTTCTCACCACAGTCCCAGCACAGCAGCTGCATATTAAACACTCTGTAAATATTTGTTGCATCATGCGATTGAATAGATTTTAAGCCCAATAAAATAGAAAGCCTAACAAAAACAATTTGGTAGACCAGAGATCAGTCATAATCACATGATGCTACACCTATAACATTATTGGTAAAGATTCTATGAAATTAAGTTAAGATGCATACACACAAATATACACTAGGAGCTACGATTGAAGCATATAATGAATGTTGGATTTCATAAAAGTGATACTACACTGAAAGCCCATTAACTCACCCCAAACCCCACAACGTCACCCCTTCCTTTACGCACTTAGCTCACTGTCCAGTCACTCCATGCAGCAGAGCTGGGAGGCACTTCTGTGTCTGTGTCTTCATGAAATGTGATCAAAAGCGCAGTGTATTCTATTCCCGAGTGCTACCTAATGCCACTTCCGTCCCAATATCTGACACAGCATGGCTTCCGGCCTTCCTACAAGACAGAAGGATCATGAAAGTAAATGTTTTGAACTGTTTCTGAATATTAAGGCAGGCGAGGAGCTAGCTCCATGGCATAAGCACCTGTTTGACAAGCATAAGGTCCTGGGTTCAATCCCCAGTACCACAAAGAACAAAAGCAAAAGAACAATGACTAGAATTTGGAGGCAGCCACTCAGCACAGCTCCAGGCACTCAGGAAAGGAGACATGCAGAACTGCTTCAGAAGGTGTCAAAGATGAACGGATGAGCGAACTTCAAACCAAGGGAGCATTTTGCAGATGCTTCATGGCAATGCTTTTTTTGTGACAATCTTTTAAAATTGAAGCATTCATAGTGTACTTCAATCACACCAGGTACGCTGAGGTCGTGTTGCAGTTTCTGACGCTGTGTGGCCTCTCTCACTGTCAGGCACTGGGGGCCTCAAGGTTGAGACAGAGAGCTCAACTCCCTCACATAATTAAGCCCAGAAATTCTGAGCAAACTGGGAAGGTAAAAGCTCATAGTATAGATAAAATATGTATTTATTACATAGGATTAAAACTCTCCAAGAGGGACAGTATCTAATTTGAAAATTTTCCCATCATTTAGTAGAGTGCTAAAATCTCCTCATTTATTTATGAGCTGATTTACATGCATGTATTGTTCTATATTTCAGAAAATGATTCAATGATATAATAATAGTAAATAATCCACATTATTTTGAAAAAAATTTGCTGAAGTAAAAAAGACCAATGTTAAAATAATTAGAAAACATTGTAGTCAATACTGAGAGATGCAGTAGTAGTTTTTTATGGAAAATAATCACACTCACTAAGTGAATTGAGACAGAGCCCTCCAGAAATAGAATAAGAAGGGGAAAGGGCCTCGAGTGGAGTGGAGGTACAGTGAGTGGCTGGCAATGGGCATAATATTCTGAATATATATGATTGTGTTGCCACCGGAATACCAAATTTGGCACAAAGCTCTTTTCCAATCCATAGAACCATTAACTAACATTAAATATTTGGATACTTTCTAATAAAGCATAGATTCTTTGTGAGAACTACAGGAAGATTTTCTCACCATTACAGCCTCATGTACGACTGACATATTTTCCACCTTGCAGCAAGTGGTGGAAATGACTGAATACAGGAATAAGTGAACTAGCGATAAAGCATTATCTTACTATTTTCAATTTCTGCAGTTTCTGTGGGTATTAAATGCTGTCCTTCCTCAGGTTCTCTTTTAGCAGAGAGTCCTGTCAGTTTAAGTATTTCAAATGGTTTTTGAAATGGTCACAGACACTGTAAGAGAAAACTCAACAACAGGGCCCGGATCAGAAGAGTGGGCCCTCCGCCCCGGGCCCCGGCCACCACCATCCAGCGCTATCCTGAAGCCAGGCCTTCACTCACACTGTTATTCTGCAAGCATCTCCTTGGTGCTCACCAGATGCTGGCTCTACTCGAAACGCTAGCTATGCAGACCTAGTCACCCACATTCAGAAAGTGGTCCTCAGGAAGCGCACATTCCAGTCAGGGGAGACCAAATTAGCAAAGCATGTTGAAAAGGGCAAAGAGAGTGACAGTGAACCCCAGCCCCTGTCACTGATCCACTCTGGGAAGACAATCTATCCCTCTGAGGAAAAGGGGTTCTGAACCGCCTCTTTCTTGAATACTAATGGAAACAAGATTCAAACTCCTGAGATGAGAATGTTTGCCTCAGCACAGCTAGTGACGGACTGACATGACCTTCTCTTGTTAGAGGGAGAAAACAGTAGAAGAGGTTGTCTAGACCCGGCAGCTCTTGCTCTTGGTGCTGAAGGAGAAGCCATTGACCCCAGAGTGCCTACAGATGCTGGGGGCATCCTAACTCCTCATGTGCCAGCTGAGAAAGGTGGACCAGCTGGTAGTCAAGAGACACTGCTTAGTACAAATAGGACCCAATGTTCCAATCTTATCTCCTTCCTCAAATTGTCACCCATAGAACTGAACAACATGCTTTTAGAGACAAACCTTTCAGAGATATAGTCTTATGGACCATTCTCATGGTTAAGCAGGATGGTAGAGGAGCCTGCCTGGACAGATATGCCTGGGCACTGTGTCAGAGGCTAAGTGAGAAGGAGATGAGAGGCTCTGCGTTTTCTTTGTTTACTCAAATTCTACCTGTAGATAACTTTTAAACAAGCTGATGATTTCAAGCTGTGGCATAAAAGGACATAACTTCTTGCTGTGCCAGTAAGGTCCAGGGCCCACTCAAAGTCCACACTTGAGGGAGGGTTTGGCAAAAATTCAAGTTCTGGAAACATACTGAAGGCAAGAAAGCTCAATGGACTAAGTGCCTGCTTTAGGAAGTGCCTCCCTTTAGGAGGGACTAAGGTTCGATGCCCCATGCTGCGCACCATGCGTACCCCATCTCCAGGGTGTGCTGAGCTGGCCATCCAGTCCAAGCATGGTGGTGCATGACTGTAATCCTAGTGCTAGGGAGACTGAGACAGGAGGATCACAATGAGCCCAAGCTGCATAGTGAGACCCTGTACCAACTACATAAAATGAAAGAAAGAAGAAAAGAAAGAAAGAAAAGAAAAAAGAAAGGAAAAACTGAAGGGAAACATTCCATCTAGGAATGAACAGAAATCTTTTTCCTGATATTGCTCAAAACCGCCCTATTTTCTCGAATCAGAACAATGACTCCAGGGCAAGGAAATAGTGTTCCTCGAAGGCATATTTAGTTGTACAGCTGTAGCCCGAGCCTTAATTTGGGGTAATTTCCATCATCACCCTTGAAAACATATTCTATTTGTCTGTTGCTCTATCTATCTGTCTTGCAAAGGTAGCTCTTTGCAACAACTGTTTCTATTCCATGCAGCTACCTGTGTGCCCTAGGTGGATTCCTCCTTGAGGATGCAAGAAATGAGGAGCATCAGCCTGTTCCTCGTGGTCCTAGGACCTGGCTTTAGCAACTGATTATCCTGATTAAAACTTTATAGCCCTGGTTTTATTTTTACAATTTAAAAACTTTACCAGTTAATTACTTTGATATACAGGATTCCTTCCGTTCTGTAACATCTCACAAATTTTGAAGCGAACAAAGCTTTTTGTCAGTGAAAAAAGCACAGAGATGTTTTTTGAGCATACATGTCAACGTAAGTCTAACAAGTGAAGCAACAGCTGGATTTGCAGATTCCCAAGGTGCCAAGGAGGCAGAAGACCTACAAATCGGAGTGAATATGTTCCTGATCCCTCTGGTGGTTTTCCAAGTAGACAACACAAATGAAGTCCATATCAAATATCAGGCTCCATTCAGTAATTATCGCTCATTTCACAAACAACAAACACTGAAAAAATTCTCATTATTAGGCCACGTGAAATCCATCTGGATTGGAAGAAAATGTTTTTTTCCATATGGCAAATGGCACACCATGGTTAAATCAACTCCCAGACCTGCCCCTTCCTGATTCAGGGCCAAAGGAGAGGTGAGGCCACACAACTGTCTACTGACAAAGAGGAGCTCACAGGGCTTTAGTGCCCATAAGGAAAATGCAAAGCTTTGGGTAAGGAGAGATGAGGAGAAACAGGGGAGTCCAAAGTGGGTAAACAGTGTGAGGAAAAGCAAGCAGATGAAAAGGAAGCTTTTCTTCAAATTTACATTTTTTTAATTCTAAAGAGATTAAAAGGTAATTTTTTAAAAGCATTAGAAACTATACAGAATTTCAAAAAGCAAGATGATATGAATTAAACGATGGTTGCCACACTGCATATGGTTGCCTTCAAAGCACTTGCTGAAATTTACTTTTAGAATTGCCAGGACAGAAGAGAGAAGAGGGTGAGTTAGGAAGAGACCACCAGAGTAGTGAAGGGTGACCACAGAACTCTTAGTGGTCTTCAAATTACAGAGGGAAATGTGGCCACACTCTTCCAACAAGTTTCCTTCTCTCTCCTTTCTGTCTTTTCTTTCTGTGTTCCTGTTTTCTTAGCTACTTCTCTTCTTGCTCATCGTCGGGAGTTTTCATTTCCAGGGTTTGTTCTGTTTTGCTACACAAGGGAACCAAGCTCCGGGTCAGTAAGGAGCAAGACGTCCCTGCTCCACCTTGCAAAGCCAGTAGCTTTCCCGTTCTTCATCAGGCTGTGTCCAAAGGAACGCGCTGCTCTCTTGGATCGTGCTGGCCTGCTTCTCCGGACGCCTTCTAGAAGCACACTGTCTTCCAGAACTGTGCTGCTTTGAGGTAGTTTAGATGCAGAATTTCACTAAACAAAATGATAGGAATTCAACCATGGTTGTTATATGAAGCACTGTTACCTTCAGACTAGTTGTTCAGATTACCAGATGTAAGCCTGTAAAATTGGTCTAAAATTGTAAAAAATTAAAAAGGAGAAAGAAAATAATTTATGCACTCACTGCCCCTTTCAACAGACAAGCAGAAATCAGCAGTATAATTATCCAAGC
>NW_004524637.1:5386674-5431986 GCF_000260255.1 Octodon degus
CCCTCCCTCCCTCCCTCCCTTCCTCCTTTTTCCTTTCCCACATCCCTCTCTTGGAACAGTCTCTTTCCCTTTCACAGTATCCATTTCCTTTCCTTAAGCGCAGGCATGTGGCTGAGGAGTTTGCACTGCAGTCTGTACTGGTCTCCACCTCTAAAACAGGAACTGAAGTCTCCACAAACCATAGAATACATTCACCTTAGTCATGTCTTCAGGGAAAGAAGAAAGTGCTGGCTTTGTTTCCTTTTACCGAATAATATTTATAGACTGGAAGTCTGTATTTTTAAGGAGGAAGGGAATGAGTTAAATAAGTTTTGAGGGTTTTTTTTTTTTTTTTTCTGTACTGGGGATTGAACTCAGGACCCTGTGCTTACCAGGCATGCGCTTATTCTATTGAGCTATCTCCCCGGTCCATTGAGGGTTTCTGTAATAACTGAATTCACACATTTTTAAATGTGTCTTCTTCCTATTATATTTTCAGTGAATATAATGAAAATAATTTTGGACTCTTTGAGAGGTTAGAACCCATTAGTTTCTTTTGGTATTATCAGACATATTTATTAGAAAAGGACAATGGTTATACCTAGATAGGTGAATATTTACTCACCAAATGACAGTTGAACTGGCCTTGGTGAAAGACAAAAATGTAACAGTTACTACATAGTGGGACTAAGCCTGCTTTATCCCAGTTGCAGTCACAAGTCCTACATGCAACAGGGTTCACTGTGGGGAAAATGGGCTCCTGGAGGTGAACAAAGGACCAGGGCTACGTGGTGGTACAATCCTAACCTATCTGTTCTCTGCCTCTGGCATCTTTCTTTCTTTCTCCACTAAACCCAGCAGCCTCCCTGCCCTTTGGTGAATGAGTCAGAAGGTTCCTGCTTTCCTTAATCTCCATTCCTTGTCGCTGTCTCCTATTCTCCTGTCAGGTGATACTAACGCCCACTTACAAGAAATAATTGAATACAGTCTAAGGAGTTGCTTGTCTCAGTTCCAGGTGTTGCCAGAACAAAATACCCGACACCCAAAGTTAAGGGAGGAAAGGCTTGTTTAGCTCACAGTTTGTGGACGTTTTAGTCCATACTCAGCTGGCTCTGAGGCAGAGCGACACACGCCAGAGGGCAGCAGCTCATGGCAGTGAAAGCAGCCAAGAGCAAAGGGAGGATCCGAGGCAGCAGTGCAGAAAGCAAGCCTCCCCACCCTCATGTTGTGTTCAGGCTGTCACTCACACCCATCATCCCAGCACTGGACCATGAATCAGACAGCACCCAGAAGCCGCTACCTGACTTCCTGAGGCTTTGGGGACAGCCAGGCCCAAACCAACATGACAAATGGTCTCCAATGTTGAAGCAGCAAGTCCCAAAGCACAGAGTGCTTTCTCAGCATACTTAAGTGTGGAGATGGTTGGCTCCTTCTGGGGACTCGAGTGGCAGCCTTACAGCCCATCTTGTGCAGCTGGGATGAGTGCGGGGAGGTGTTCCTAAGGCCACCTCAGACTCATCTGAGTGAGGACCATGCCACAGGGAAGGCCACCAGAGTGTCACCCCTTCAGTCTCCAGGGGATCCTCACAGAGCTTGGGAAGCCTTCTTACTAAAGACCTCAAAGAACAGCTGTTCTGAACAGAACATTTCCTCTCAATCTCCCCCACAGACATAAGAATCAATTCAGTTGCACAGAAGACCCAAGGCTACTGCCTTCTGCTTGTGCAAGGAATGTCAGATTTCATCAGAACTGAATTCATAATAGTAGGGAGAGGCTTTCAAAAACACTAATAAGTATTATGTTATTTGCTTTTATTATTGAGTTGATGTTCAAATCAACATTGGAGGGTACATAGAGGAGTTAAGACAAGGATTTGATTCTTGCCACCAGTTGATACTCACCAAGCACTTCCTAAATACCCACAATTACAATCTGTATCACAGAAGATGCAGGAGTTTCTTTCAGCAGATACAGCACCCTAATCCAAAAAGAACTGAAAGCTCATACAGAAAATGACACTTATGGGGACAACTGGCTTGGGATCCCTTTCTGTCCTACTCTCAGAGTGGAGCTTTCTTTATTCAATAAATATATTCTGCTCTTTAAATAAAAAAAGAAAGAAAAAGAAATGACGGTTACCAGGGCTAGCATGCATGTGCTTCACATACTCTTCATTTTGTGTTTTTGAAAACTGTACGGTCTAACTTCAAAATAAGTCAAATAACATGAGCAACATATTATAATTTATATTATGTTTTCATAAACTCTGAGCTTCAGTCAGTGAGTATCAGTGTCGTTCCAATAAAAAAATGAGAGTGCTTTCCCTATGCTATGCATTACTGGTTACAAATATCTCACGGAGTTATATTCATGGACATGTGATTAGATTCGTTGGACGGTGTACCTGGCTTCTCTCTGCCCCACAGCTCAAGTGTTGCAGTGTTTGTCTCTGCCGCTACCTCAATGTGGTCAAGCTGTGCATCTTGTGAGGTAGTGTTTTTGTAAAGTGAAAATATTTGATATCCTGGTGACCTCTTTTATTCTCTTCTTTATCAAAGTTTTTCATTGGCTTAATTGATTTATAGTCGAAGCAGTTGCAAGTTATGAGTATTTCGTAAAGACAGAACTTAGCCATGCTGAGTGGCACCTACTGTCCAGAGGCATCCCAAGCAGCACTCACTACTAATGAATGATGTTAATAAATGCATCCTCATGATCATGCATGCCATTTTAACACTGGGCACGGTGCAGATTGCAGAACTGTTGTTTATAGGACGATGAAGCAAGATCCAGCAAAGACCCCCTGCTTAGTGTCTCCCACACATAGGCTCTGGCTGGAGACCTCACCTGGGGGAGCCATTTTCATTGTCTATTTCTCTGCTTTTGTATTACATTTATATGTTTATCCCTATTGGAAAACCTAAAAATCAGTATGAATATACATTACTTTGCATTACTAAGAGGTATTTTATTAAAAGTATATTTTATATTTGAGAAGTCTGTCTTGAAAATGAAAAGAAAAAACAAAACAAAACAGGATTTGGTTGCTTCAACACATGCCCAGGGTTATCTAGATTCTGTTGAAAAGTGAAATAATTCTACACAGTAATATCAAAATAGTGATTATTTAGCTCCGTATTCCAGTATTTGTGTATGGTCAACTTCCTATCATTTCATCTTCAAAAGTTTACTTACTGATTCAAGAAATATCTAAAATTTTTTGGTTTTTTTTTTATTTTAAGGAAGGGTCTACAGAGTGTTCATAGTCTCACTACTAGATCAGACTCATAGCGATTCTCCTGTTTACAGGCTCCCAAGTGCTGGTATTATAGGCATGTGCCACCACTCTCAGTCTCAAACATTGTCTCAGTGAGCCTCCAGGGTAGGACTGACATAGCAGGCCCAGGGCTCGAACTCTAGGTCCCTGCACCTGCTTGCAGGGCTTTAATCCTCTGAACTACTTTGCTGGTCCCAAATGTCTAAAATATTATCACCAATATCACTTAGGTGTTGAGTTTATAGCTGTGTGCAAAATTGGCCAAACTCATTCAGGAGATTTATATTCTAGTTTCAATATTTTACCCCTAAATTTAATCTCATGATATCATATCTTATAATGTAGATCTATCATAGATCTCTAAAGGCCAGGAAAAGGTTTTGCTTGCAGATTGCAAATGAGATATTTCTAGTTAGTGAAATAAATCAGATTGTTTTTTCTTCTCCAAATGTGTCTTTGCTCTGAATGAAGATATTAATTTCTTGGTAAAAGGGCATCTGTTTCTC
This sequence comes from Octodon degus, assembly GCF_000260255.1. NCBI lineage: Eukaryota > Metazoa > Chordata > Mammalia > Rodentia > Octodontidae > Octodon > Octodon degus. Next base: position 5,390,438 of record NW_004524637.1, read on the forward strand.
TTTCAGGCACTGGCTACACTGTCTGCACAGCTTGTCCACAAAATAGACATTTCATAGCTTAAAGTAACGAATAAGATTATGCTGAATTATATAAAATTAAACAAAAGCATTGAAATATCCAGAAGTGGAGCCTGTTTGTTAATGGACTTCCTGCAGAAATCCAGGGAGAATCCATGAGAAAGACCTACAAGAGGACTGAGACTTTCTACAGTAGTGAAGGTGGGGCACCGGGCAGGCAGGGACTCTCTCTTGGGCAGTCTTTCTTTCTTTTCCTTTTGTACTGGAAGTGAACTCAGGACCTTGCACTTTCCAGGTAGGTGCTGAGCCACTGAGCCATCCCCCAGCCCAACGGGCAGTCTTTCAGCAAGCGGTGGCCAGCAAGCCAAGTGTAAGTTCTGGCTTCCGTGGACACAGCAGAGGGTCTCCTGTGGTCTGCTTGCTTCTCAGGTTTCACTTCCTCAGCTGTGAAATAGACTCTGTATTCGTGAAATAGACTCTGTATTCATATGGACGCCCAAATCTGATAGACAGAAGTGTTCTTTCTCCATTCATTCTGTGTCCGTTTCCCTCTGGGTAGTTTTACTTGATTTTTGTTTTGCTTTGTTTTGGATTTTTTTTTTTTTCATTTTCAGTGTATAGTTTTCAAATCTAAAATATGCTTTTAATAAAATATTTCTTAATAATGCAAAATAATGTATATAATCCCAATCTTTAGGTTTCCAGCAAGGATGAACATATGAACACAATACAAAAGTAAAGAAACAGAAATTGAAAAAGAACTCCCCCAGGTGAGGTCTCCTCACAGGTCATACCAATTTTGGCTATTGACTGACTCCTAAAACTGCATAGCATTGTAGTGCTCACCACTTCTTTTCAACATGTTTTCTGTGTTCACTAATCCGCATATTTAAAGAAGAATAACATGGTCAATAGATCTAAAAATAGATAGATAGATAGATAGATAGATAGATAGATAGATAGATAGATAGATAGGATAGATAGGATAGATAGATAGACAGACAGATGAAAACAACTCTGAACTGTGTCAAAATATTTTTAAAAACTGACAAGAAAAATTTACAAAGAATCCCAGGCCTGGATTTACCTCTTTCCTGTTATTCACCATTATTCTGTTAATTGCTGAGGAAGGCTTTTACCTCTAATCTACAAACCACATTGTAATAGTCCGCCTTGGGGATGATCTAGCTGTTTCCCCTCCTGTGTTTCTCTCTGAAATTCTCTGCCCTTTAGCAATTACACTTGTGATTAATTCACTTCCTGTCTCCAAGTATAAAGGACATGTGCCAACTTTCTTGACCGATGTCTTAAGAATTATCTTTGGACATAGGATGCTTTCTATGACATCATACCACAGCCTCTGCTCCAACTGTCCTGAAAGTCAGGAATCTTATCTTTTCCTTTTATTAGGTGCTATCCATCTATGTGTATTTCAATTACTGAGGAACAAACAGAACTAAGTATTCCTAAATTACCATCAAGAAAGTGGGCATAAAATGTGTGTATGATATCAAAGGAAGAATCTCATCCTACAAACACTGTTAAACACAGGAGACCGTCAATCTTGGAACTACTGCCAAGTCAGGAGACCAGAAAGAGAAAGGCTTCTTAAATGGAGCTGCACACTGTGACCCTGGCAGAAGCAATGGAAGATCCTAAATTCTGGCACTTGGGATGAGAACAAAGAGTGAAATTATCTGTAAGATTGAGTTTCGATGAGAGTCACTTTTATGGAGTGACAATATGGGGTCCAGATCCTGTGTCAGCCAGAGATCCTGCAACCTTTGCTAGAGCCCATTGGAGGACAGAAAGGAGGTGAGCAACAATGCACTGTGGCTTCTATATAGATGTCCCCAGAGCTCCGTATGCTCAGGGTAGGAGGGACTTGTGGCAGATGCTCGGCTTACTGGGGCCGAGTGCTGACTTCTGTAAGGAGGTGAAGACTGGTCTGAAGTGGCAGGTCAGTGCAGGAGTGACCCAGAAGCACACAGCTCTCCTTGCGGCTCCTTCCTTTGCTCTCTGCTTCCTGACAACCATGATGCGAGCAGATCTCCCTGCAGTGTCCTCTGCCCTGCCGTCCTGCCTGGCCCAGTGGACCATGGGCCATAAAAACCAAGCACAACCAACTTCTCCTCCTTAATTAGTTGGTGTTGGCAAAGAGAAAGTAAAACATCCAAAGACCATCCATTTGACAAATAGAGTGAACTACATATCATACATGTCCAAAGTAGCTCAACTTTAAAATCTCTCTTGCCCGTTAACAGATATCTAGGAAAGTGTTTTTCTCAATACAGTATCTTTATTTAAATAGCATATAATATACCCTACAAATGTATTCCTTTCTGGAACTACTCAGAGTCACATATTTCAGAGGCACATGAGAGATGCAAGGCGCAGGTCCAAGGGGACCCAGGGCCTCTGTAAGGAGTGACAGGGAGAGCTCTCAATCCCAAAGGGAAGCTTCTGACCTGCTACGAGCAGCGGCCTCTTTGGGGCATGGATTTGCAATGGCTGGAGAACTGTGCTGCCCAGTGTGTGAAGTGTGGGGTTGAACAGTGCTCAAGGCTGGGAGCTAAGACTTTTTTTTTTAATCTATATTAGTAAGAAAATCAGAAGTTTGAAAACAAAGCATTGAAGTACAAGACTAAGAACCATTCATCTTAAATTGTTTGTTCCCTTGTCAGTTAAGATGGAATTTAAAAAGGAAGTTCACTTAACCTTTTCTTTCAGGTAAGATCTTGGCTAATGAATTCATTGGTTTTGTAATAAACCAAGATGCACAGACCACTAGGTGAAGTGATTGAAAGGAAGCTTCACAATTTCTTATGCAGTAAGGAGGAAGCAAGGGAGAGTGAGCCCAAGAGAAGTATGACGATAACAAGAGGAGAAGGGAGGTTACAAGGTGGACGACAAGTGGCGCTAGAAGGAAATACACCAAGACAAAGAGCAGCAATTTGCAGTGAGAAAATAGGATTCGAAGAAATTGTGCATTCACTAATCTTCATTTGTGTACGTATTTCACTTGCTCACTCGCTAATTCTAATTAATAAAAATGTGTTGAGTGTTTTCAGATTCCCCACACTTTCTGGCAGTGAAGAAAGTGCTGCCACATATTTCTGGAGATTGCTCTAGTGGGAAAATGTGAGGTGAGCCAATAGCGGGACACACAGCACATCAGCTGACACATCACGTGAACAGACACGTCACTTACACACCAGCTGAGGCCTATTACGGACAAACAGTACCAAAGCAAGACTGAAACAGCTTGCTTTTAGGAGATGTTTCCTTTTGGGAGGCAGTCTGGCCACACTCCTGAGTTGTGCATGAAGTTCACATGGTCAGGTTTGTGCCAGGTCCTGCAGAGTAGGCATTGGGCCTGAGCCCCTCTGGCTTCTCTTTCTTCCTGTGGCCAGACCAACAAACCACGTGGGTTCAAGGAATCAGCAAGAGAGCTTCACAAGGTAAGTAGCAGCCTCTGGGCAACAGAGCAAGGGGCACAGTGGAATCATCCCAGACAGACAAATTTGAGACTGTTGTGTTAATTTTCTTGGGCTACAGCATTTAAGTACCACAACATTGGGGTGGGGGGAACCCACAATGTATTTTCTCATGGTTTTGGAGGCTAGATGCTCCAGACACAGGTAACACTGGATTCTAGTGGAGCTGCTCCTCCTGTCTCAGTGAGTCATGCTTTTGTCATGATTTCTTGAGTCCTTGCCCTGTGTGTGTGTGCACAAAAAGAGAGGCAGTCCCTCCAGCCCTGAGGACCACTGTCCTACTCTCCTGGGTCCCAGGCTTGTGACCTCACTTCACCTTGATTACCTCACTGAAGGCCTTGTCTCCACACACGGTAACATAGAAGCTAGCACCACAGCATGCAGGTGGATGATGCCCAACTCCCACTGTCACACTCTGGCAGCTTCGTAATTCATGTCTTTCTCACAGGAACCACACACTCACCCTGTCCCCGCAACATCAAAAGCTTAACTCCATCATTAATTCCAAGCCAAAAATCTCATCTAAACTTCACTTAACTCAACAGTGAAACTACATATGGTTCACCATAAGAAAAATTTCTTTCTAGTTTAGAACCTTTAAAAGTATGCAGGTCATGTTCTCCCAAAATATGACAGGACAGGCTTATGATAAACATTTTCACCCCAAAATTAACAAATCACAGCAAGGAAAGAAGCACCAGGTTTTATGCAAGAACAGAATCTAAGAAGGCAAATTTCATCTCATGAGATTCAAAGAAAATTTTAGCTCTTCTGTTTGCAGCCCTGCAAGATGGCAGTGCCCACCCCAGCGCCAGCCTGCAGCCCTGGACCTTCATGTCCCCGCAGCGGCACTGCCCTGAGGGAGGAGGACGAGCGTGGACAGGTCATGCCAAAGCTGAGGTGCAGAGGGCCCTGGCCTGCCTCTGCTGGCAGTGCTGGCGAGTTCTGGGTCAGCACCGAGGTGCTTTCCCATTGCTTGGAGGCTAGGGCTCATTGGTAGCCCAGGTGTTACTGTCCAGAGAGCAGCGTCTCAGCAGTCTGAATGCCTTTCCTGGCCTCATCTTTTCCTCTGCTGTGAAGCAGCAGTGTTTCAGTGGATCAAGTCCATTGCTGTGATGGTCTTCTCCCGAGACCTCTGGCCACCTCAGGGGACTAGCCAGTCACATCCGGTGCTCTATGCACGTGTTGGTTTTGCATTATGGATGGGCTGAGAATTTTGCAAAGCAAGTTCTGGTTCCATTTTATTAATTTCTTTCTATTTGTTTCTCTGTTACCTTCAAAACCAGCTAAAGTTCTGCCTTCCCCAACACAGTAGGACACACTCTCAGCAAGTTCTTTGCTGCTTTGTAAGAGTATTCTCTTTCCATTTTGCAGCAGGGTGCTCTTTATTCCTGTCTGAGCACTCCCCAGAGTCACCCTTAGTACTCTTGTCTCCCAACAGTCCAGGACCCTTCCATCAGGAGCCTGAAAAATACTCTGACCCCACCCACCTCCTGCTGCACACTCCAGGGATTTCTTACAGGAGTACCTCACCTCACTCAGCATTGAGGTCTGCGGGCAACAGAACTGCCATGGCTAAGTGCCTCAGGCCTGGTATTTGGTACAACAGTCTTTTGCCTTTTTCCCCCCTAATTTTGCATGTTTGTATCTGATAATCAAAACAACTAATTTGAAGATAATATGATGTAACACAGCAACCATTATTGCATTTCTACTGTTTTGTTTAGTGAAATTCTGTATCATTTCTAATGGTATATTCTTTTTCTTTTACCATTTTTTATTATCTTTAAAAAATGAAAAAAGCATTAAAATTAAAAATATAAACAGTAGGAATTTGCTTGCTCACAACTATAGAAAGAATAATTCTAAAGTCCTGGAGCTGGTTGCTCCCGAGGGTCCAGCTTCGCACTGTGTCCTTCCATGGCTTGTCCTTGTGCGTACTCAGACAGAAAGAGAGGTACCCAGTGTTGTTCTTTTTCTCCTGAGGAAACCCGTTCTATTAAGTGAGTGCAGCCCTCTTGGCCTCGTGGAGCCTTGATTGCCTTCCTAATGGCATCATCTATAAATGCAGTCCCTGTGGGCATTAAGGCCTTGACCTAGGACTTCTGGAAGAACACACTCCAATTCCAATGGCCATGCCATCCATAACAGCCACTGCATCCTGGGAGATCAGCTAGGGGATTGTGATGACAAGCAGTAGATGCTGACCATGAGTGACTTGGAATCACAGTGTCTGTGCAGGAGGTGAGCCACAGCCTGCGTCTGCTGGCCGCCTTTGCTGTTGTGTAGTGCCTGAACTGTGCGGCAGTGACCTCCAGGCTTCCTCCAGAACCTCAGAGAACTGAAGAAAGGATGAAAAGCCCAACTTTGGAAGAGCGGTCAGGACACTTGAAGGACAGAGCTCCCAGGTCTCATGTCAGTGGGCCTTGGGAAGCATCTGCAGACAAATGGAGGTGGTTGGAACAGAGGCAGCAGGAAGGCAGTCTGCGCCGGAAAATCATGAACGCTGACTTCCACCTGGAAGAACATGAGCCCGGGGCTCGGGGATGGAGGCCAGGGCTCCTGCTGTGCCACAGCTGCATGTGCGGTGGCTTCCCACAGCCACTCCAGTTATCTGTACCCGTATTCCCAATCTGTAATGGGACAAATTCTAGACTTACCTCGTAAAAATGTGTTTCATTAAAACATTTGCTCCAATGCCTACCACTCTGTAATGCGCAGAAAAGTTCATCTCACATTATTGTTATTATTATTATTATTATTATTATTATTATTATTATTTAGAACCAGGGATTGAATTCAGGCCCTTGCACTTGCCAGGGAAGCGCTTATTCTACTGAGCCATCTCTCCAGCCCCTCACATTATTTTCTAAGACTGAAGTTTTTCACGCAGGATCTGATGTATAGTTCTGCTTTTGAAAATAACTTTTTTTGTGATCATTTTATCATATTGCTACTAAACATAAACCATTGCAGTCAGACCCTCTACACACACACATACACACATACACACACACACACACACACACAAACATATAGGATGGCCTCGTGTACACCCACACAAAGTTCAGCCTCATACAATACTCTCTGAATATCTTACTGGAAAACATGTTTACCAAATTGCTTTTGCTAGGATCGCCATTGTGATGATTCAAACTTGCTCCAAAACCAGAGATCGAAAAAGATGATAAACTGCTATATTTAGTGGGTGAAGAAGAAGCAGTCATGGAGTGATGGTGGCAATTAGTAATTATTGTATAATATGTTTTCATCCAGTGTCAGGTGAAGGAAATAAACATCAAGTTAATGGAATTTTTACATGATACAAAGTTGTGATACATCGCATGTGTTGAAAGAGCCTGTGACTCAACAGCTATGGAGCCATAGTGGAGAAACAGAAAAAGAAAAGAAAGTGGAATTCAGCCATCTGACAACAACATGACATGATAAAACGAAATTAAACTGAAATAGTAGATTTCTGAATTACAATTATTAAAGTACACTTTACAAAATTGCTATATAGTGTTCTCTACTCCTCTGAAAGCACCAAGATGCACAAACTTATTAAAAGAAAAAGTCTACTGGATGTGGGTCACCTACCAGGCACAGTGTTAGTCAGTGAGGGGCATTAATCATGTCAAATTTGTGTCCTGGTTGGTAAGCACACAGGTTAACTCAGGTTTGTATTTGCATCCAATGGACAAGCCTGACCGAGAAACAAAGAAACCAGTAATGTTCTTCTTCTAGAGATAAATACACAATCAGAGGAATATCTCTAAATATCTTACTGGAAAACATGTTTATCAAATTGCTTTTGTTAGGGTTGCCATTGTAATGATTCAAACTTTTCAAAACCCAGAGATCAAAGAAGATGATGAACTGTTAAGAAGTGCCAGGCGCTGCTTTCAGGGCATGGACTTCATCTTCTCTAATCCTCCAGGGGGTGATGGGACATGGACGCTGCGTCACATGGAGACAATCGAAGACAGACATGAAGAGCTCAGCGGTAGCAAGGACAGCAGCTAGTGGAGACTCAGCCTGGATCTGCCTGACTTAGTACGATCTTCATTCACATTTTAAAGTTTTAGGAAATACATATCTGAGAGGAACTTAATGGTATTTAAATCAGTCACTCCCACAGATTTGCTTAATGAAAAAACCCAAAATTTTATAACAATAATAAGACAGTAACAGTTTTTAACACATGGTGTGTGATTGTCTTCAAAGTAGGTACTCAGAGTATAAGACATAAACCAAAAAGCACACAAGTGATCTGAGTCACAGAAGCATATCTGGAAAAATATATATTTCACACATGAATATAAATCTTCCTTCAACCAGGAGCAGCATTGATTGTCTCACAGTTACACTTTTGTGTCAGAATTTCAGTTCATATTTAAGATATTTATGACCAGCATTTCAATCAAGTATGACAGCAATTCTGGAAATAGATGGTGGATAAAGTAAGAGGATAAAATTTTAATTTACCTTATGTGGAGATTTGTAAGCAGAGATTTAATACAGAAAGAGGTTTGATTTTAAAAGACTTTCGAAAACACACGAGCAGGAGAGTTACAGCAGTTACTACCTACCACACTGTCGTCTTCACCTGAGCAAAGTTTCTTTCCCTTCCTGTGACTTGGCTGCATCTACTCATGAAACATGAAGGAGTCCTTCAAACAAAGACACTGTGAGGCTCAAGCTAAGGCATCCACGGAGCTTCCGAATCCTGCTTTCTGAAGAACCCCAGGAATGCCGAAGGGAGTAGAGGAGAACAGACCCCAAGCAGATAGACTGAAGTCAGTGAGCGGAACTGTTCTAAGATGCCGCATCATCAAGGGAGACCAGTGACGGAGAGCTGAGGGTGAGGTAGAGTTGCACACACAACGTGATTTGAAGCCCACAGAAGCAATGACCTTCAGAGGTTCATAGCAAGAGACATTTGTGCTGGAATGGAAAAGCGGTAGGCTTTTCCTCTGGAGCTCTGGGAGTTCACATCTGCTGACAGTGTCCCAGGAAGCAGTCCCACCCAGAGCACAGAGGGAGCAGCAGAAATGACTGAGGAGAGGAGGAGAATTGACTTCCAAGCCAGGCTTAGGGACCTTGTGTGTGTAGAGTGGTGATGGAATGACAAAAAGGCCTGAGGTTCTCAGCCCCAGAATCATTTCTCCCCAGAAGAAGTTATTTAATCTAGTTTATTTGAACTCATAAAAGAAAACCTATTGACCACTAAAACTTTACAGCACCTCCAAAAGGTTAGCTTCATTCCTCTAAGAATGATATTCAAAATAGCTAAAGATTAAAATTGTATCTTAATTTTTAAATAAGCATCAACTACAAAGATTTTTGTCCCTTTATCCATTCATTTCTTGAACTTTCACTGGATAACTACTATGTGTTACATATTGAATTAGGGCCTGAGATACAAAACTAAGAATTTGCACCTGTAGTCGAGGAATTCATTTGTAATTACTTCAAAATGTTTTAAATAAATTATTTCTTCAAAAGCTGGCATGCATCTTAGAGCCCACACATTTCTCTGATCATGGCAACAGACACAAGAGGAGGACAAGTGATAAATTTTCTCACAGTGGGTGGGAAAGTTTTATTGTTTATGTTTTCCTTGACTTGGTTTTATAAAGTTATAAAACATGTGACACACGCAGACCCTCTTCCGATTTGCATGCGTTTCATTTGTTTTATCTTCAGTATCAGTTTACACAAAAATATGATTTTCCTGCACTTCACAGAAAAGTGAGGAGACAACTGTGCAGGTAGCCTGGCAGTGCGCAGCAAAGCTGGGGAGTCCATTGCGCAGCGCGTCCGGGTGCGGAGGCCGGTCAGCTGCGCCCGCTCCCTGCGCAGGGAGCAGAGGGGCGAGCCACCCGCCGGCATGGCACACGCAGGGCCTTTTGTTGTTGTTTGTTTGTTTACGCATATTACGCATATGACTTTTTCTTTTTTATTACTTTTATTGAGAAACAAATAGCAATGAGACAGTTTCAAAAGGGATTAGTAGGACAGTGTCAATAATTAATACTTTAGGGGCCTGGGAGATGGCTCAGTAGAATAAGCGCTTCCCTGGCAAGCGCAAAGGCCTGAGTTCAATCCCGGTTCCGCAAAAAATAACAATAATAATAATACATTTAATATTGTCTTCATAGTGGTTATTCACATTACGAGATGCAGACATGACCCACTACTGTTATGCACAGTTTGTAAAGTCAGTGATTTCCGGTACAAAGTTTAACGTGCCACCAGCCTCTTAACCCCTATTCTACTATCAAGAAGAGAATCAGGGCATGTAGGTCGCACAAGGCCACTGTGACCCGAGGGAGGATAGTCTTGGGCCTTCCCTTATTTTGCTTAAGGATCAGCAAAGAGCCCGTCCTTCAGGCGCCTGCACTGAATGTCTTGCTCAGGAGGCAAGTGTGAAAAGCCTCCGGGGGATCCAGAAAGTTCTCCATGAAGATTGTCGTAGACGGCGCAGGCCGCTAAAACAAAAGCAGTAAAGTCAGGAGCTGATCAAAGCAAGTACTTCTTTTTCACAGTGTAAGAGGCTCAGAAGAGCCCGCCTGAAGGCGCTGCCTAGTTCCGTGGCTGGGGAGGACGCTTAGCCATCGGCGGTCCCGCTTCAGGGTCCCCGAGGGGTAAGCAGGCAGCAGCCTCGGGGGCCTCTTAGGAGAGCTCTGAGTCCACACAGGAGGGGGCCTCGCAGCCAAATCACCTCGCGAAACCCTGCTTCCCAGTGCACGTCGAGAACATCCTCATGGGCCGGCGAGACAGCTCAGCGGTCCAAAGTGCATGCTTAGGCAAGCTTAGGCGAGGGCGCAGGGACTGCGGCTCGATCCCCAGCACACCATGCAGTGCAGCCTGCCCCGGGGTGGGCTGAGCTGGCCACCGATAAAAAATAATAAAAAAAAAAAAAAATCATCACGTTGAGTATTAAGATGCTGAGCTAAGGGCTGGCCCGGTAGCTCAGCGGACTAAAGCGCCTGCTTAGGCAGAGCACAGCGGCGGGGATTCAATTTCCGGCAGGCCGTGCCAGCCCAAAATGATTAACAAGAAAGAAAGCAGGAAGGAAGATGCAGAAGTCACGGCTGTGGGTCAGGGAGAGGCTGTTCATTCTTGCTCCTCCCATCATCAGCATAGAATAGGGAAAAGATCCGCACATGCTCCCTCCCTCCAGGACATTTCTATGAACTGAGAACACAGAGAATATTCAGAGTCATATGTGTAAATTCCGTCACAATCCTGAATGTTAGCTATTAGTGTCATGTCTACTGTAACATGAGAATACTGTTCTCCATACAGATGAAATAAGGTCAAGAGGGAGGCGGAACTGTAAGTCATCCCCAAGAGCACGTAGGTGCCATGGGGTAGAGGAAAAGCTCAAAGCAAGGACTTTTTAAGACTCATCTGTATATACATACGAGTTTTAATTTAAAATAGACAAAATAAATAAATCAATAAATTACAGTAGACCAAAGACTCAGAAGCAAACCCTGAAATTGTGAAACTACAGAAACACACAGGAGAAACACTTCAGGGGATTAGTATGGGTCTGAATGTTTAGATAGAATCTTAAAGCATGAACAACCAAAGCAAGTGCAGACAAATAGGATTATAACAAACCAAACACCTTCTGGACAATGAAGGAGACAAAAGTATCAGGGGACAACCTGTAGAATGGCTAAACAGATTTGCAGAACATTCATCTGATAAGTAACTGATATTTCAAATATAGAAAGGACTCAAAAGGCACAGCACCCCAAAACTAATGTTTTTAAAGAGAATACAAAATAGTGATAATAAAAATTTAGAAATGATACAGAATTTCACTAAACAAAATAATATGAATTTGACAATATTTATTGTATTGCATAGTGCTGTTTGTTAAATGGACTAAAAAAAAAAAAAAAAGTCGGATGTGGTTGCACATAACCTGTAATCTCACCACTTGAGGCAGGAGGGGTCACTGCAAATTCAAGGCCAGCCTGAACTGTTTAGAAAAGACTTGACTCAAAAAAAAAAAAAAAAAACCCTAAATAAATATTTCTTTAAAGAATCATAACAAATGGCAAATAAGTAGTACATGAAAAGAGGCTCGATGTCCTAATTAACCATTACACTAATGCAAATCACTGCCACAGTGAGACAAATAACCTATGATTATCTAATCTTGATGGCTATCATCAAAAGAACAAAAATAACAAATGTTGCCAAGAATGTGGAGAAAATGGAATTATAGCATATTGTTGTTGGGAATGTAAATTAGTAGAACCATTATGTAAAACAGTGAACTGTCCTAAAAAACTGAAGTTAAAACTACTACTGATTCGATATGTATGCAAAAGAAATAAAATCTTTTCTTTTTAATTTTATGTATTTGATGCAGATTTTCACTATGCAGCCTGGACTCATAGAGCTTCTCCTGCTTCAGCCTCCCTGCACTGGGATTATAGCAGTCTTGGTGACCAACTTGGCACGCCTGGGGTGGAGCCAACATGGCATGCTGTAACAAGGATAGAACCTGGGTCCTTGCACTTGCTTAGGCAGGCACTTAGACCACTGGCCACAACCTGAAACAAAATCTCTATACAAAAAAGATATTTGGAGAAGTCGTTAAATGACCTTTTCATACTTGAAACCAGTCTAAAGATCGTAGGTACTTGAGTTCAGCAAAATAACCCAATATAGTCCAATAATCCATAACAGTAGTGGGTTATCAGCAGAACTGGCAATGTCAGAAGTTGTTGACTTGAGCCTTTTATAATTCAGAATATCAATATGGTATTACTTTTTATAGCACGATCAAGTGGTATAAAAAGTAATACCGTACTTTATACTTTTCTGCTGGATGGTTAAGACAAGATAAAGCAAGACCCATATAACAAGAAATGTAACTTTTGGGGAAGGGAAGATGGCTCAGTGGAATAAGCACTTCCCTGGCAAGCACAAGGGCCTGAGTTCAATCCCCGGTTCCACAAAAAAAAAAAAAAAGAATTAAAAAAAGAAATGTAACTTTTGCATCTGATAAGGTCAGTCAAATCCCCTCAGGATTTATCCTGAAACCCTGTACCTCAGTTGGTAGATCTTTTGTCAGTGTCAGCCATGTGGATGAGTCATGGCCATTACTTGACCCATTTGCTCTCTGTGAAAGACTGAGAGAATGTTTTATTTCTAGATGACTTTCCTTAAGCACATTCTACATCGTCGATCACTTTCCTCTGTGGCCCCATAATCTCCTTAATCAGAAAGCTTGGGACACCACTGAGTTACAGGTTGTTACAGCACAGGTTCTCTTGTGTCCTGAGTCCTATACAACTTCTTTAACTGTAGTGGAACACCCATCCCTGAAAAAACAAAACAAAAAGGGGAGATATATGGGAGCCATGAAAATACGAAATCAATCAAATAAATATATTTTGGCCCAATGCCTAAAACAAACAAGCTACCTCACTCCTGAGATGAATGTCCTATCTGGTTAAGGTTTGTTATCAGTTGCTAAGCAACCTAATGTCATGCATTACTAACTTCACAAAAGTGTAAATAAAGGACAGTTTTGTTGTGCAAAAAGGGGAAGAAGAAAAAAAAAATATATATATATATATATGTATACACAAGAGAGTTAGGACAGATACACAGCTACTTTCTCTTAGTTCACTGAGAATAAAAGTTTGTACTAATATTGTTTAGACATGATGTCATGTCTGCTTCTTGTCCTCTTAATAACTACTACAAAGACAACAATATGCAATGTATTAATTATTGTAAATGTCCTGCTAACCTGTTTTTAAACTGTTTCATTGCTATTTTATCTTTTTTCTCATTAAAATGAATAAAAAATAAAAAATATATTTGCATTCTCATGTTTGACACAAGGTTACTTACACTAGCCAAGCTATTGAACAGATGGAGGGGCCCTTCAGTAGGTGAATAAGAAAATAAAATGTGCTGTATTTACATGATGGAAGATCATTCAGTGATTATATATGAAATTTTATAATTTTCACTGACCTATATGGCTTTGAGGTTATTATGTTAAATGAAATAAGAGAAATAAATATCGCATGTTGTCTCTCACTCATGGAAACACATAAATCAGTCTTACAGAAGAACATAAAGTGGATGCGCAAAGAAGTTCAAGACCCTAGCAAATGGATTTTCAGCTCTTCTCTAGCAGAGTAGCTGTTGACTAAAGCACTCTCTGGCATATTTCAAAATGACTGAAAGAGTACAAAATCCCCATCACATACGAATGATTAATGGTTGAGGAGACAAAGTGGTTATTACCTTGATTTAGTTATTGCACACTATATACAAGTATTGAATTACCATAACATATTCCTTAAAGATGAACAACTATTGTGTCTCATAAAATAAAAGCAAGACCTAGATCTTTGCTTTTTAGAATACATATCATTAGCTATCATATTACATTTCCTTTCAAGGCTAGATAGAATATATGAATTATTTCTGAGAACATATTATTGTTATACATTGGTAGCAGGCATATATGGCAGAAAATATGCTTTCTCTATTTACTACAATAGAATTAATATGAAATAGTCTATAATGATTTATCAAAATGACAACATTGTGTAGTAATCTTAGGATCTTTTGAATACATTTAAAAACTCCAGCCACTCATCTGTGTTAGATTTTTTTTTTTTTTTTTGGTGGCTGGCTCAGCCTGCCCTGGGGGTAGAGCTGCTGCAGCATGTGGTACTGGGCATTAAACCGTGGTCCCTGAGCTTGCCTAAGCTTTCCTAAGCAGGAGCTTTAGACCACTGAGCTATCTCACTGACCCATTCTGTGTTAGAATATGAGATTAGTTGGCCACGAATTCAAGAAACAGTATGACATGTAGAAACAGACATTCTTACCTAAAAGGACTCCTTCTTGGAGATCTTATCTACTCCTTTACCACCACAGATATGTGCAAAATAATTAGAGGTCCCATTCCTGGGTCTATTTAACTTCATTAGCAATCAACTCGACTAAACAGTGACACTGCTTATTAAAACAATGCAAATTTAATCTCTCTTTCATTACGTTGCTTGTCACTGAAGGCTCCAAATCATCTTACCTCATCAGGCTTTCATATCCAGACTCCACCAAGTAGCTGCTTTACCCAGTCAAGCAGTATTTGGGGACTAATGAACTTGACTCCAAGGAAATGGTATAGCTCAGCACAGTTGGTAGTCAAGGAGGAAACCTTCTTATGTCAGTAGCATCCCAAAGGATGTATGTTTTTAATGGGCTAACATTAAACATGTCTCCAGATAAAGCAGGTCATTGAGGGGTAATATGCATTATAATTCTAGATCAGAACCCACGTATCCATAGCCGCATCAACGTGACCCCAACATATTCTCAGTAGCTACATAATCAACTGAGCTCATTTTAATTTGTTTCCAAGGTGCTCTTCTTTGAAACCAATCCCCTAAGATTTCCTCACATGAAAGGCTCTGAAACATGGAAATTTAAACATTTTTAACTGAGAAAAGCAAATTATTTCACATTTCAGAAAATGTGAAGACAGCTTTGTGTGTACATGTTGCCCAAAGCAGATAATGCAAAGCTTTGTCAAATTATGTGAGAACACTGGACTAGAGGATATAACTCAGAGGAAAAATGCATGGTCACCTGCTCAAGACCTTGCGTTCAATGTTCAGTACCACCTTAACCAAAAGCAAAAGGTATCTGAAAAACCAGGTGACTTTTGCTGAAAAGTGCTATATTTGTTCCTATAATAGACACTGCCACCAATTTCTAGAAGACTAAAGAAATCTAAAAGTTCCAATGTGCAGCTGTACCCCACTCCCTGTAGTTACTTAAAAGAGTATGGTTTTCGTCCATTGAGTGGCATGCAGATGGCTGGTGGCACAATTTTGGAGGGGGTCTGAGAAGGCATTTCTGAGGGACATTGTCATTAAGAGATTGAGTAAGGAAGAGCCACCCCTCTCCACCAGTGTGGGATGACACTGTGCAGTTTCTCAAGAGCTGGCTGGAGTAGAGTGAAGCTCTGTGAAAGAAGGGGAAATTGTCCTTCTGATTTTGAGCTGAGACTTTCCCAAGCATCAGCCCTCCACGAGGGCCTTGGACTCCAGAGCTCCAGAACCAGCAGCCCCTTCCATCCCTTCTGGCTTCCCCCTGGGAACCGTCACTCGACTCCCTGCTCTCTGGCCTTTGGGCCTGAGACTTCCATCTCACCTTGCCTGGTTCTCCAGCTGGTGGGCAATACTGACAGTACATCAGGAGATAACTGCTAAAATAAATTTATTCTCTAAAATCTAAATAAGATCCAAAAGGTACAATATATTTCATGAAAGGGAGAGAAACTGCTCAAAAGGAAAGAACAACTGGAATGAGGGAAAGGAAAAGAGAAAAAAGGGAATACATACCAAAAAAATAGCTAAAGTAATTGTACAACTAATTTCTATTAGTTCTTTCAAAGGAACAGTTAATGTTTATATTGTTGGATCTGTTTTGCTTTCCTGTACCTGATAATCTGAGCAAATACTTAGAAGATAACAATATGTAATATAATAACCTTTGTAATTTTGTATCGTCTTGTTTTGAAATTCTGAATAATTTTTATTTTTTTAACTCTCCTTAGCATAGAACCTATGCATGTACTATTGACTTTGTTTATCTGAACAGCTCTAATATAATTACTTAGTAAAATTCCCAGTTATTATTCAAAGTATCCTGTTATTCTCTATCTCTAAACACTAAGTCACTTCATTTCCTTCTCTGGAAGCAAAAGACAAATTCCTTTTGCTTTTCCAAGTCTAATCTGAGTATCTGTGACCTAACTAGTAACCTTTACTGCTTCCACTAAGATACTTGACCTTAAATAATTCATTTACCACTCCATTAGTTCCTTCCACGCTTGTAAATTTAGTAAATATGGATTACAAGAAAAAAAATTAAGTTTCTTTGCTGTACTTGCTCTTTCCTGCAAAGAACTTCCCTCAAATTACTTGAATTTAAAATTAGTATTCTATTAATCCTCCACTGCTTCTGGAATGCTCTCTTACTTTCTTGCAATTTTATGTTCTGTTCAACACAAGTGAAATTTCTGCTTTAAAGTTCAGTAGTGATCCTTCTGTGGGTAATATTGCCACATGCTCTTTCCCTACATTTCCTCTGCTTCCGAGTTTCCTCCAGACCTGTTTGTCATTTGTATGCCACGATAGATGCAAACTGTGTGTGATGTATTTTCAATATCAAAATGAAATTTGGCTCTTAGCCCAGTGGATGATTGAATGCTAAAGAGTAGTATTGCAGATATATACTGGGAAGATTAGAAATGTGACAGAAAAACTCAGCTAAAATGATTTGCATTTTTCTGACTAAGGAGACATTTCACAGGTAACTCGGGTTCCTTTGCAAGGCCCTGAGTGTGAAGCACTTAGAAGAAGGAGAATGGACAGAGTAAGGGTGTGTGAGTGGCTCGTGGGCTTTAGTACCTTTAATCAAAGTGTAATAAGAAGAGAGGGAACTAATTTATCTTGATGCTTTTGCGCTTAGAAGCTTATAAGGAATTTACATGGAAATACATATTATGTACTTAATACATTAGGTAGGAGGTTAAAGTTAAAGGAAGCAGGACTTGAGCCCTGAATTGCCTGTGGTTCAGGGATCACCAATCTGTCTTTGTCTTACAGTTTATGTCCCAGGCATGCTACCACTATAGCTTTTACCTAGATGTCCTCTCCATGCGCCCTGTGCTCTTAGGTGGGGCTATTCAGAGGTGGCTGGATCTAGGGCATGTGATTCTGGGATTACAGATTATGGTACCAGATTATCCCACTAACTGGTTTGCACACTTCTGGGTGTGTATAGTGTGAAGACACAACCTGGGTGTGTGGGGCAGCACCCCACAGGCTTGTTGCAAGGGTAAGAGAAGGGGAAATGGGAGATTTGCTGCTTCCTGCTTGCTGGCTCCTGCCTGCCACACCAGGGACTGTTCCTCCCTGGCATGCTGGCCCCCTTAGAGCCAGGAGAATGTACCCTGAAACCTCAGCACACGATCAATCAGAATATACTTTTCCTCTTTAACTTGTGGTGTTAGGTATTTTGCCTCAGCAATGAGAAAAGTAACTATGACTAACTCTCTTCCTCCTCTGACCACTCATGGCTGCCTGCACGGGACTCCTTCCTGAGCAGTCTTAGCCCAGCCACCTTTTTCTAACCTTTAGGCCTCCAGCTTCCTTGCCTCTTCTGACAACCCTGACTAGGAAGAGCCCCCAATATGTGCTCTGATATTCCCATAGGCTCCTCATCTGAATAGAAATGGAGTTACCTAAGTATTCATGTGAATACTTGGGGCATTTCTTTATTGAGGGCTCCATGTTTACAAAGTGAATGGAAGCCAGACCTGTCTCCAAGAGCCCTTCATTGCTCAGCCACAGCAGAGAGTGGGACACAAAGGTCGGAAGGTACTAGGAGCTCAAGATATATTAATTAATGCATTCATTCATTAAAGAAGTAATGAAACGAAGAGACAGTCGCTGCACAGGACACTGGCACAACGATGCTCAGTTTTCATCTCATCTCTATTGGCCTAATATGAGGAGACTGGATTTTATTTGGTATTTTCTTTGTCCTGTGAAAAACTGTCTAAGCTTTCAACTCTACACTTGCTAATTTTTACAGTATTCCTAAAATAAATTATATCCAAAAGTGAATTTATCTTTCCCGTACAAAAGTAACTCTTGCTTTTGTTTTAAATTTTCATAATGGGGCCAATGTTTCACAAGATCCTTATACATAAAATAGTAAATGATTTCATAAAAATCAGAGTTTCTGTGGTTTGATATCCAAATACAGATAAACACACGCACTACTCATCTGTCATGTATAAAATCTTCCAAATCAGTCTCCATTTCCTTTTTTTTTTTTTTTTTTTTGCATTTAGTAAGGGTCTCAAGGGCATCACTAGGTAGACTGGAGTCTTAGTGGTCTGCCTGTGTTCAGCCTCCCAAGCTCCGGGATTACAGGCGCATGCCACCATGCTCAGTCTCCATCTCAGTGTGCCCTGGGAGTGGGGCCAACACCACATGCTGAGCCAAATCCAAGACCTACACTCATACAACTAGTCTTTTTGTGGTACCAGGGATTGAACTCAGGACCCAGCATTTGCCAGGCAAGTGCTTATTCTACTGCGCTATCTCCCCGGGCATCGAATCCTGGCTGCTGAGTCTACCTAAGCAGG
Source organism: Octodon degus (assembly GCF_000260255.1). Taxonomy (NCBI): domain Eukaryota; kingdom Metazoa; phylum Chordata; class Mammalia; order Rodentia; family Octodontidae; genus Octodon; species Octodon degus. The sequence goes on from NW_004524637.1 coordinate 5,409,182, forward strand.
GACTTTAATCCGCTGAGCTTTTTGGCCTGTTCTCCATCTTCTATTGCCTGCTTTATGATGCCAACTTTAATCCACCAAATAACACACTTAATATTTGTGTAGTCAGATCTTGTTTTTTCCCTTTCTATTCCTTCAATTTATTTTTTTAACTTTACTAGATTCATCCTTCTATAATACCACTTTTTAACTATATGTTAAATCTATTCCTTTGTGGGCTTTTCAAAATGAATCCTACTGATATGTCAGCTAATATTAAACCCAGAAGCTTTGCCTGTGCCTTCACTGCATAATCTCTCTTGCATAAATCCTAAGGCAACCCATAACAACATGGGAAAATCTGCAGTACCGTTAAACAAATGTGTGGCTACTGTCACTTACATTACTCAAAACACCTCCTGAAGTCATTTGTACATGAGAAACTAAAATAAATCTGTTTAAATATTTTAGAGTAAAAGAAATTGCTTGATATTTTTTGGTGTAAAAACCTTTCTACAAAACTCTAGAGGCTGTAGTATTGCAATACGCTTGCGTGCTCTGAGGAAAGAAAGAAGAGGAAAGGAAGAGAGGAAAGGTACTCCCACACCTGTGCTTCTGCCACAGCACAGCTGTTTCTATGAGAAAATGCTTTCAAAATCAGTGCAGTGCTGACCATGGCCTAAGTCCAAAGCTAACACATGGAAAAACCATGAATTTAATCGAAGAATGAGGTATTTTGGTGTTGCTACACCTCAGCAAGGTGTCACAGGTCACATGGAAGGCAGCATGGTTGCTGCTTTTTCATCTCTGCTCCGCTTCATGTGCAAACTCTTCTATGTGAGTTACCACAATGAAAACACAATGCTTTCCAGAAATATTTCACACCCACAGACTACTACAGTTGCCCTGAGTGTTTCTAGCAGTTTTGAAAGCTCATCATGTTAATCCATAACAAAGCAATGGTTTCTGCATTGAGGAGACGAAGAAATGGTGAAAATTGCTCCAGGAATGAATATTTTATTTTTCAGAAAAGAAGATTTATTATCTTCAGTTAAAATTGTCATTCTATGTTGCCAAGGAAAACACAAATCATAAAAATATGCCAAAAATCTTTAGAAACAGTATTAAAATGTACATGTTTTAGGTAGTTAAAAATAGTCTGTGCCATTGTTGCAGTCATTTTCTTGAAAAATATTTTAACAAAGGAAAAAAATCTTAACATGATTAAAATTTAGTGAGTTGTGAGGCTCGCTCTGCGGTAGAGCCCTGTGTGATGCTGAGTGTGGAGGGCCCACCTGAGGGCTTTTCCCTACAACATAAGAAGGAGGGCCAGGGCGGAAGAGGCACTGCTGTTGGCTCTCCTGCAGGGCCTTCTTGTGCTGATTTTCCTGAGATGAACTCCCTTGATATCATCAGAGGAGCTCAGGGGATGATGGCAAGATAACTCAGTGGATTAAGCACATGCTTTGGGAAGCGCAAAGACTGGGATTTGATCCCCGGGACCACATGACAGTGCTGGGGAGGCTCAAAATAGGAGGACCACTGTGAGTTCAAGCTGTGGAGTGAGACCCTGTACCAAATACATTTAAAATAAAATTAAAATAAATAAAATAAAATCAGAGGAGCCAGGGACCTCACTGTTGCTGAAGATGGCTGTGGTACCTTTTGGGAGAGCTCTGGTCCTCAGCTTGAGCATCACTTCTGGCTCCAGCACAGATCCCTCAGCCTGCTGGCACAAACCCTTCATCTCACTGGCACAGACTTTCTAGCTACCACCCCTGACCTCTGGGCTTCCCAGCACAGATCTGCAAAGTGGGCCTGCATGAGGCATTGTCCTGGGCACTAGGCCTCCAGCTGGACTTGTGGGGGGCACTGTCATGGGCTCTAGGCCTTCAGCTGGACTTGTGAGGGGCACAGTCATGGGCTCTAGGCCTTCAGCTGGACTTGGGGGAGGCACTGTCATGGGCTCTAGGCGTTCAGCTGGACTTGTTGGGGGGGCACAGTCAGGGGCTCTAGGCCTCCAGGTGGACTTGTAAGAGGCACTGTCCTAGTCTCTAGGCCTCCAGCTGGACTTGTGGGGGGGCACTGTCATGGGCTCTAGGTCTTCAGCTGTACTCTTGCAGGACAATGTCGTGGGACCCAGGCCTTCAGCTGGAGTCTTTGGCCTTTAGTGTGTGGATGGGTTTCTTTCACTCTTTTCTATGACTCTTTGATATATGACTCTACTATAAAAATAATACCATAAATTATGTGCCCTGTAGTAAATTGTTTCCCTTACAAACTCTGAGTACAACATTATCTAAAGTAGAAATTTTACTACATAGTTTTGATAGTACAGTGACGACAACACAGGAGAAAAGTTAGTGATATTATAGGTCTAAAGAATGCCTTCAATTCGAGGAATAGACAGATAAAATCCTTTTTGAAGAAAACATCAAATTCAAAATCAAAACTTCTGAGACTTGTAAAACAGTAGCAAAAGGCTTAGAACCTGTTTGATTTGACACCAAAAAAAAAAAAAAAAAGGATAGAGTGACATTGGTGAAAACAGTGACCTCTAAAAACTTCCTAAACTTAGGTAAAAATATTAGAAATATTAGAGATTTGAAAAACTTTGTCACAACAAAACTGGATAAGCAAAAACAGAAATGAATCTGGTGGTACTCTAATTAAACCATTCAAGATAAAAGCTAAAGCAAATCATTTCAATTTATTACATATAAAGGAAAATGGAGTACAAGTGGGATAATGGAGAAGGAAAGAAAGATGTATGGTGAATCCTGAAAATGCTGAAGGAGGGGAGCTGAACAGCACAGAATTCGTTATCCAGCAAGGCATTTGCCTGTGATGATGATGAAATAAAGGTATTAAGATGAACAAAAGCTAAGCAACACTGCTGTCAGCTGTTCTGGCTCCAAAGAAAAATGCCAGTGAAAGGGCCGGCCAGATAGCTCAGTGGATTAAAGCACTGTCTTCGACAGATGCAGCAGCCGGGGTTCCATCCCCGGCATGCTGTGCCAGCCCCACCCCCGGGTCCCCTGACATGGCAATTGAGACTGGGCGTGGTGGTGTGCACCTATGATCCCAGAGCTTGGGAGGCTGAAAACAGGAGAATCACTACAAGTCTGATCTACGTAGTGAGACCCTGTAGACCCTGACCTAAATTCATTTTTAAAAAAAAATGCCAGCTGAAGTCGTCAGGCTGAGGAAAATCATACCAGAGGTAAACTGATAGCTTCAACAGTGAGGGAGTACCAAGCCCAGGAGATGCCTGAGTAGATGCTGATTTTGATCAAAACCTTAGAATGTTCCCAAATTCTCCACAACTACTATTTATACTTTGCCATTAATAAGCAATATATGTTTAGGTGGTTTAAAATTAGGCAGTTTCTGTCAGTGTAAAAGACCTTTCATGTTCTTTGATCTATGCATGAAAAATAAAATGGAAACTTGCTATATATACATACATATATTACATATGAGCACATAGGCATATGTCTTAAGGAGGAAAATATAGTAAGTTTTTGAAGACTTTTTATAGCTGCAGTACTGTTACAAAATCAACAAAACTATCACTGCTAAATAGGCTTTTATTTAACTTGCAATCTGTATTTCTGTTTCACTGATTATCACTATACTATTGAACAGCACTTATCTTTATAGTAAAAGTTGAATGTAAGGACTGCAAGTTGCTCTTAATAACATTTCTTTACTCTCTGATAGTCTGGAAAAATTCCCTTGCTCTACTTTATACTTCATAATCTTCCTGGTTTGAAGGAACCTGGTTGATTGCTACAAGAATGTTTCACAGTTCTTTCTCTTCTGTTGGTGCTTCACACTTAAAACCAAGCTACATAGTCCAAGTTGCAGGAATACTGCTGAAATGACATAGTCATCCCCAAATTAGATCTCATTTGGAGATACTCACTGTCTATTTGCCTTTTATTGGTGATGCTGATTTTGATCAAATACTTAGAATGTTCCCAAATTCTCCACAACTACTATTTATACTTTGCCATTAATAAGCAATATATGTTCAGGTGGTTTAAAATTAGGCAGTTTCTGTCAAGTTTTGTAAACTAGTTTTTTGTTTGTTTGTTTGTTTTGGTTTTGGTTTTTTGTTTTTTGTTTTTTTTTTCTTTTCAAAGTTTTATTGATGAACATATAGCAATGAGACAGTTTCAAATCAAATCGAAAGTACAGTTTCAACAAATAATACACTGCATATATTCTTCTTAGTGGTTAATTGCTGTACAAGATGCAGACTTGTGATCCTACTTACAAACACCATTAGTAAAAATCATTCTATTCATTAAGAGAATGCAACTATATATCTATCCCAACCACTTTGAATACACAGATACAAAATGGACATTCATAGTTATACCCCAATTTTTTTTAAGTTCCGTTGTTGAATATTATAGGTGTGTAAACTCAGCAAAATATTCCAAAAGAGTACAGAAGCCCATAATAGCATTGGGTCTTCTGTTTAATTGGCAATGTCAGAAATTATTGACATGAGTCCCCCACAGCTCAACATAACAACATGGCTTTACTTCCTATATTTCATCTTCATACTTTTCTACTGGATGGTTAAGACCAAGGTAAAGCAGAACCTATGCAACAAGAGTTGTAGCTTTTTGGTTTGAGAAGGTCAGTGAAATGCCCTGAGGATTTATCCTGAGATCCTGTACCTCAGATTGTAGAACCTTTGTCAGTGCAGCCATGTGGATGAGTGACGGCCATTGCTTGGCCAATGTGCTCTCTGTGAAAGCCTGAGAGAGTGTCTTCTCCTCATGTGACTCTCCTTAGGCACACTCCACGTCATCGATCAATTTCCTCTTTGGCCCCATAACCTTCTTGATCAGAAAATCTGGGACACTACCGAGATTGTACTGTAACAGTACAAGTTCTCATATGTCCTGAGTCTTAATTGTGTAAACTAGTTTTAATAAGCACTAATGATCCTTGAAATCTTTGGAATTTCAAAATAATAATTTTGCAACTTTACTACTCCACATACATTAATTTGTTGGCTCTGTGTTTTGAGAAAGAAACACTGATCTAACCTATCTGGTAATTTCTATTCAGACGTTATATTCCTGAACTTTGATGTATAACATGACCTAAACTTAGTGACTCAGAGACCTTCAATCTTTCTTGAGTCCTGATGCTTTGTGGTTCTTATCTTATGGCATAAAAGGAAATTCTGATTTTATCTAGGCCAGTCTCTGCTCTGTCCTGAGAAAAGCCATTTCTCCATGATCTCTGATTCCTTAGAGTGGGAAGTGGTAGGTATTGACCAAGGTTTTGGTCCAAAATGTACCACTTTTCATGGACATTATTATTTTTCAATGGAAAGAAACAAGATAAGATCCTGGGACATTTGATTTGTTTTCTTTCCCTAGCTTGAGCTTATTTAATTATGTGTTGCCGTTACTTAACCTGAATTTGTTCTGTTCTCTACCCGTTCATTGTGATCATGTAATCCACTTACAGTAAGTTAATTTTTTCCTTTTGTTTCTATTCCATTTTATAATTTTCTCTTTGTTAATTTAATTTTGAAGGAGTTCTAATGCGAATCAAAAAGAAAGTCAAACAAGCCTTGATTTGTTCTTGCCGAATCCTTTTACTCTAACCCAAAATTACAGGTAAACAGTTGTTCAGGATTCTAGTTTGCAAACCTGTGTTGTCTTTTATGTAGATTTTATTATGTTCTCTCTCTCTCTCTCTCTCTCTCTCTCTCTCTCTCTCTCTCTCTCTCTCTCTCTCTTTTTGCAGTACCAGGGATTGAACTCCTGACCTTGTGCTTGCCGGGCAAGTGCTTATTCTACTGAACTATCTCCCTGGCCCAATTATGTTCTCTCTTATATCAACCTGACAAGAACATATGCATATGTAGATGCACATACTGTGTGCTTCACTTTTCAAATATATCACATATTATAAAATGTCACAGTATTTTTGTAGGTCAGTCCAGTCGTTTATTTATAAACTTCATTTTTTCCACAGCCAACCATATCCATCTGAGGGGATGCCCTGCATGTCAATCATTCAGTCCCTTACAATTGCACATTTAAGTCATTTATAATAACTTTCAATTCTAAGTAGTTCCACTGAGTAATTTTGGGCAAGGCTTTCTTGTTGGAGGTATATCTTCAGAATTAATTTTCAAAATGAAGAATGGCCAGCAAAAAACCAACAGGTAGATTTCCAGATGTTGGCAAAGTCCACTCCATGATGATGGTAGCATTTTAGTCTCTCAGCAACCTGGGGCAGTGGCTGCTTCACCAATACTGCCTCACAGAAAGGTAACACCTATACAATGTGGGTGACATTATAGTGTTTTCATGAGTGAATTTGCATATCTGTATATATATTAAAATATTTTAGAATCGTGTGTGTGTGTGTGTGTGTGTGTGTTTCGGTGTGATGTATAGTGACAGTACTTAGAATCTCCTGTCTTAGCAAGTTTCAAGTATGTAATATGTCACTTGTAGTAGCTTACATTAGATCTCCAAAAAGTATCCCATATAATTGAAAAATAATACAGCCCTTGATACCTGTCTCTCCTACCTCTCACCCAATCTCTGGAAAATACCATTGTAGTCTCTGCTTTTATGAATGTGAGTATTTTATTTCGCACATACGAGTGAGAAGAAGGAACATTTCTAAGCTTCTTATTGGGTTGGAATTCCCAGATACCGAAGTCACACAAAGATGTTACAGAGAAGCAAAAATAGACTCACATCACTAGTGCACAGAGACACAAAAATCTTTAACCAAATACTAGCAAACAACTGAACAGAACATTGAAGGATCCCACACCTTTCAGGTCACAAAAATGTTAACACTAGACATGCTTGTATATGATGATTGGGTCAAAGAGAAAATAAAAAGCAAATGTAAGAAGTATTTCTAGACAAATGAAACAAAACCACAACTTATTAAAACATAAAATGCAGCAAAAGTAGTATTAAGAGAAATGTATAACAATAAACTCCTGCTTTAAAAAGGAAGCAAACTAAAATAAATAATAATCTGACTCCACATGTCTCTCTCTGTTACTCTTCTCTCATTGCTGGGACAAACACCCTAAATCCAACATGCAGGAAGGAGAGGCTTATTCAGCTCATAGTAACTGCAAGTTTCAGTCCATACTTGGCTGGCTCCAAGGCAGAGCAGCTCACAGCAGGGACAGAGCGCAGAGTGAGGAGGAGTAGCAACAAGGCTACAGGGAGCAAGTCTGTCTCTCTTAAGTCACATTCAGGTGATCCGCACCAGGTTGGGTGTAGCACTGACACCCATAATCCCAACAGTACTAAAACCGGTAATCCCAGCCTTGATCATGAATTAATCTCAAAATCTAGAAGTCCCCCCCCATGAGTGCATGAGGCTTTAAGGAGACAACTAGACACAAACCATCATGCTACATTTTCAGTTATTACAGCAAGAAAAAAAAAAAAAAAAAAAAAACCTAAACTGACATTCAGCAGAATATTAGTAGAATTAAATCAAACACAGAATAAAAAGAAACAGTTTTATGGAAAGTAAATAAAATTCACAAGTGAATTAACTAAAATAAAACAGGAACAAGATTCAAATAAATAAACTTACAAATGAAAGAAGACACATTACAACAGTCTCAGAAATAAAAGGATCATGAGGACTACTATGAACAACTATGTATCAATAAATTTGATAATATAGACAAAATGGACACATTCATAGAAGCAACCTACCAAAGCAGAATCTAAAAGAAATTTAAAAACTTAACAGACCATGGCAAATAAGGAAACTGAATCAGTTGTCAGAAAACTGTCAACAAAGATAGGTTCATGTGATAATTCCATCACAAACTTAGAATATTCTGCCAAAACTCCTCCAAAAGTACAACTAGGAGTATTTCCAAATTCAATTTATGAAACCAACAGCATTCTGCTACCAATGCCCAACTATTTCTACACATTTATTTTCCCCTATTGACTTGATGAGCTTCAGAAAAACCTCTATGGCATTTTTTTTGATATCACATTAGAATAATAAATGAATCTAGGGAGAATTTATGTTTAGATTCTGTATTAATGTTTGAAGATGTATTTTCAGCTTTACTTTGTGAAGTTCCAGAGTTGTTTATGTTTTTATACATCCAACCATTTCTGTTGTCTATCCCTGAGCAGTAGTTTATCTTATTATCAATAAAGCATTTCCATTTGTCTGATCAGCTCCAGACTTGGTTTTGACCATATTGACAAGTGGTGGATAGGTATTTTGTGGGATGGTTCTCTGCTGAAATTCAATGTTTTCCCGTGTTTAGATAGGAGTTTTGAGTTCTGTGGAAGGGGCCTCCTGGAAATGAAGTGTGATTTTCATTAACTTACACCATTTCAGAATGAATCATTGTCAGTATTAACTTGATTACTTTCCTGAAGTAGCAGTGATCATTTCTCTACTGCTGCACTTGCCTGTTTTTGTCACCCTCTGCAGTATCTTATCAGAAAATCCCCCTGAAGAAAGGGGGATTAGGTGCCTCCTCCTTGAGAGAAGGCTATCAACATAAATTATTTAACATTTTCCTTCATAAGCGTTGCCACTCTCCTCTGATTATTTCATCATTATGTATATGTGTATGGCTACATGGCTACTTAATTTATACTTCGGGTTACAATCCAATTATATTCCATCATGTTATTCAAACTTTTCAGGCTTCCACCGCTGGGAACTATTTCAGTTGGTTCCATTAGATTTAGCATAATGAAGTATCCTTTTAGGCATTTTAAAATGCTCCAGGAATGTTAAATATTTCCTTTTCCAGTTTTAGAATCAGCCAGTTGTCTAAGCATCCTTAATTCTTTTTCTTCAAAAGTTATACTAGAAACAGCCTTCCTAACCTTTTCATATATCATATATTTTGGAACCATTACTTCCATACCTTTCAGCAGAGAAAGCAAAATAGTACACATAAGTGAGAATCAATTTTAAGCATTTTGAAAGTAAAGTTGAACATTAATTTGCTTTAAAGGCACTTTGAGATTTCAAGGTATCATATTGTAATGGTTTTCAGTTGCAAAAAATAAAAGTGTTATCTGGCTGTATCAATATTTTCATAATACTATTCAACCAGAAGAAAATGTAAAATACAACTAAATGCTGAGATTAATAAAATTCTTAAACTTAATCCATAGCCATAACTTTTCAAATGACTGAAGTGAATTTGTGCTTAGAAAGTAATTGATGACTAGAATCCCACTTCCATCTTTTCATAAATGACATTTTTGCATAAGATTTTATGTGACCATGAATATTACAGTTAGATGTTCGAAAACACATAATCACAGAAGATTTTTAATGAGCTTGGACTCATGAACCATCTCTTTTAATGTTTCGTTTATATCTTTTCCCTATCAGAAGAATATGAACATAAAAATCTATAGCTACAATTTTGAAATGTTTAATTGGCTAGAGGTATGGGATGTGAGTGTGTTATAAACTTATTCTTAGTTTCTGTGTGTTTGTTACATGGAATTTAACCAGAATCCCAGTGAAAATGTTATTTAACTATCTGTTTGTTCTATTGATCTTGTCGCATAATTTGACTGAAAATTCCATGCACACTCCATAGAATTTTCGTGAAGAGAATGCATTTTTAAAGGGATTTCATAGCATGGAGTGAAACACTAGCAAGGCAATCCCATGGTTTTCCTTCTAGGTCGGCTGAGCAAAAGTGCACCATTGTTTTTGCATGAGAAAACAGCATTCATGGCTCTTGCAGCGTCCTTGGGTAAGCCCCTCAGAAAGGCGCATCCTCCTGTTCAAATGGCCTCATTAGCATGCCTCGGCTATGGTACCACAGAGATCCTCAGGAGAACCTTCTTCTATGAGGATGTGCAGCTTTTGTGTCCCCAATTCACCAGCAGCCTTGACATATAAATAACAACTCAAGGACAGCTCTAAGAAAAAATTACTATAAACATATAGGTCTTAAAGCATAGACCTACCTATTTTGTAGGATGTGGGGAAATTCAAACCAGAAGAGAAACAGTCACAGAGGTCAGAGAGAGGGAGAACCGGCGGTGGCAAACTACAAGCCCTGAGACCGTGACTACAAGCTCCTCCCCGCGAGACAGGGCAAAACTGCATGCCTGCTGTCCTGAGACCCATTTTTCTCTTCTTTTGTTCCTAGAAAATAAAGGAGAAATGGGGTCAAGCTCCTGTTTTTCCTAGAAATCAAGCCATGGTTTCAGACTGGTGCTTTCCAAACAGAAAGTAACGTCAAAGTGCTTCTGCTTTCTAAGAAGCTCTTAGAGAAGGAAATAGAGGCTGCGAGGTAAGATATTGTCAGATTCTCCACTTAGTGGTTTTCACCAGGTTCCCAAAGGACTCTGACTCACCGGAACCCAGGAAGCAATTCAGAAGATCCAGACCACACTTACTGAAAGGTCCCCCCATCGTCCTTGTAAAATTTTTTTTTCTTTTTTGCCACTAGGGTAGCTACCAAGATCTGTACTTTAGCAATTTAATTCTTTTCCTTCCTTCCTTCCTTCCTTCCTTCCTTCCTTCCTTCCTTCCTTCCTTCCTTCCTTCCTTCCTTCCTTCCTTCTTTCCCTCCCTCCCTTCCTTCCTTTCTCCCTCCTTCTATCCAGTTATCACTTGAACTAGTTTTCCCCACAATGTATTCAGTCTTCTGACTAAAGAATTTTAATTTTCAGTGCATGGGGATTTGTGATCACAAGCAATGCCTGGTGGGAACACTACACACAATTCCCTGAGAAAATGTGCATCTGATCATTGGTTCCCAGCAGCTCTCGGCTCTCACAGGCTGTGTGGCCTCCCCTAACCCTGATTCCTGTTCAGGCTGCTGGCACGCACTAGAGTTTTAGTCTATCTTTTTTTTTTTTTTCCTATTCTTTTTCTCATTTTCCTGTTTAGGAAAACAGGTTATTTCTCAACTGTCCCCTACATACGACCTTGTGGACACAAAGTCAGACTTTTTTGTCTCCTCTGGCAGGATGTGAAATTTAGAGAATAAGTTAACATTCCACCAAAACATGTATTAGTTGCTAGAAATTGCTCAAGTCTTTCAAGTACAATTTGTAGACTGTAAGCGATGTAAATGAAATTAAATAATAGAAAGTTAATAGAAAGAGTGAAATTAATTATATTGCACAAATCCAAGCAAAAGGTTCATTGCACTTGGAAAAATATAATTTGAAGGAAAAATTGTCAACAGGACCTGAGAAAGACATATTAATAAAAAGAAACAAATAAAGTAGAAAATATTAGCTATACATCTAATGGACCACAAGAAAATCTCAACATTTTTATCAAAAGATCCATGTCCACAATGGACACAAGTTAGTGGTGTTAGAACTCAAATGAAAACGTTGACATATACAAAACTTAGAAGCTAAACATTCCATTTTAATAAACCATGGGACATAGCATAGATGCAAAACTACAAAATACTAAAATCTGAAAGAGTGAAATCCTAACACATCAAAAGTCTCTAATATAAGAGAATTTCATAAGTAACAACTGTAAAGCCACCCTTTACGATTGCTTTAACCTACTCAGACCACAGACTTGGTCCTTAGCAGAAATGGGCTGAGGAACTGGAAGTCAGCACTTGCCTTCATTGTTACTTAATTTTGTTTGAAATTCATTGGACAGTATTTCACACTGCATTGGTAGCTGTTTGCTTTAAAGGCTCTTTCTATCTGTAGTTTAGAAGGTAAGCTTGGCATTTAAAGCTTGGCTTCTCTAAATCTCTCCTGCCTCTCAATTCTCTGTCCGGTAGCTTGAGACAGCACCCAATCCATCCCACTCCCTCCCTTCTAGGAGGACACAAGGGCGTGTTTCAATGCGTTCTTCCTGCAGTGTGTTCTACAGACAGGGGGCCATGCGTACCACTCTTGCTGCCAATCTGCAATCTGAACCCAGGAATGTGTAAGTGCTGATAGACTCAGAGTAACTGTGCAGGGTAAGTTTACATTTGCAGAAGCTAATACAGAGATTGTGGCAAGCTTGGATTCATACACGGTTCCGCCTCGCATTCATCTTACTCTTGTTGCGTCTCACCAGAGGATTGGCCTGAACTGAACGCAACAACCACAAAAGCAGAAGCCATGAATACTTCATGAGGGATCGTGTAAGAAGCACCACTTCAGAGTGTCGATCAACTTTTCTGGCAACACTTCTTATGCTTTTAAGAGTCCATCATGAACAGCTGACTAGGAACTGTTAAGTGAAACAGCAGATCTGAACCCAAATGCTGTCACACCATTAAGATTGAGCTCCCCTTGGGCTCCTTTTGCTGTTCTCAGGACACTCCTCATGGCCAGCGTACTGCAATCCACCTTCACACAAGGGATGATATGCAGTGCCTGGCACGTGCTGGACCCATGAGGCCCAGTCACAAGCCACAAGCCAGATGCCCTCCTGGCCTGCCCAGAGCAGCACTTAACTGAGCACTTAACTAAGTACTGTACCTTGCTACCCTGGACCTCTCAGCTCCACAATTTCTAAAGCCTACTCTCAGAAAAAAAAAAAAAAAAAAAAAAAAAAAAAGCTGATGTTCAGCATACAGTGATAATTTTATTCTACTCAAAGACAGTTCATACAAAATTCTTTTTATTAGTACACATTTGCAATGGACACTATTGACATTGCGTATGCAGGATTGGTATTCCTGCATAATACGACTCTGTGCCCTTTGGCTACCACCTCTCTCTCTCCTCCTACCAGCCCTCCTCCAGCTCTCTCTCTCTCTCTCTCTCTCTCTCTCTCTCTCTCTCTCTCTCTCTCTCTTCATTTTTATATATTTGATACAAGGTCTCACTACACAGTTCAGACTCGCAGTGATCCTCCTGTTTTCAACCTTCCCAGTACTAGAATTACAGGCATGCACCACTACACCCAGACTCATTCACTGGTACAGTGCCCCCTGGGGCCGGCAGGGCATGGGGGACCGGGGCTCGAATCCTGGTCCCTGTGCTTGCCAAAGCAAGATTTCAGAGGGAGAAATCACTGGCCCTCTATCTCTTGATCTCTTCCTCATTTGAGAGAGGTCTAGCAGCTTACTTCCTGCTATCTATTTGCACTTTGGCTTACATTTACTACTTGAGTTCCTCATATAAGAAAAATCATGCCATATTTACCTCATGGGTCTGCTTTATTTCATGGATCTAATTACAGTACAAATAGCTCAGATGTGGGGAAGCTGAGGCAGGAGGGGAGCCTGGCCTGCTCCGGGCCATCGAAGCACGTGGAAGCTCTGACTCTTCTGGGTGAAGCCAGAAGGCTCTGCCCTCCTCCTCTTCCCTGTGTCCCCAGCCCACATGTCCAACTGAAGGACAATGGCCTTGAACATGGCATTGGATATTTTCATCAGATAGGAGTCAAGTTGGCACTTACATTTTTTCAGTTTCTCAGGTAATTCTCTTAGAACGCTCTTACTCAAAATTTCAGCTACTGTGTCAAAAACTGCAATCATAAAATTGCCATCAGATCATTTCACTTGCAGGGGAAAAGCCATTCTAGCTCCTTCTCACACTTTATTCCTTGCCTCCCTTCGAAATCTTACACTAATAATATGCCAGGAAATAGTTTATTCCTTCCAGGAAAGCTTTGTTCTGCTGGGCCCCTGAAGACTGCTTAAGAAAGAAAATAAAGTAGATGACTAAGTGTAAAATATTCATTAAAGTGTTCCTCAAACATTTTGTATGGAAAAAAATGGTTTGGCTACAGAGAATGATTGGTATGTCAAGAAATTCATTTCAGGGGGTGATTTTGTTATTACAACAAGCCTTGGATGTCTACACGTTGGTTTTGTTCAGAAGATGTAACACAAGATAAATAAGAAAAAGACTTGGGGTGCCGTTATCTGCTGCACAGCACCTCTGTTGTAAGTACAGATAATAATAGCTCTAATATCTTTTTCATTTCCTCGGGTACCTAAGCTCCCTGTCTGTGCTCTCAATACCCTTTACACTGAGGCTGCTGCTCCAGTAGCTCAGGAGACTGAAGCAAATAATCAGCAGTTTGTAGCCTTGGAGGAGGAGGAAATATACTCTTATCTTTAAACTCAGTCTCTTGAATTTCTTGTAAGGCGCAACTGTGGGTTTCTTATAGTCCTGCATATCTCTAGAATGAAAGTCACTTAAAATAGAGGTACACTGTATCAGTTCTCTGTGTAAGTGTTGATGAAGAAGCAAGAGAAAGGTAAGAAAAACAGAAAGAGCAGGAGACCTCGCGTGAAGAGCTCTGTCCCGTCACAATCTGCAGGCCCTTGCTGCCCCTCTGTGAGAGCCGGCTCCCTGATTCTGGCAATGCCCCTTCAGCCCCACCACAAAAACTTAAGAGCTGCATTTAGATTACTGCTTTACAGGATTGTGAATATGCCCTATTGACCCTGGAATTTTCATAGATGAACACCTCTTCTTCTTATTACTAAATTGCCAAGTGTCATTTGAAAATATAACATTCGAAATATAGGACTTCCATGGCAGAGAAAAGTTGCATGGCATGACACGCTAAGAAGCGTCCAAATGGAAAGACAGAACCGAATGCTGCCTGCCCATTTCCTTGCGTCTCTCAGGCTTCTCAAGCACAGAGCAGAGGCAGCAGCTGCCCCAGCCACGGACACAGGAGGATACGAGAGTGTGGCACATGTTACTGCTTTGCAAACTTTACCACTTGTCAACATTTGTTAAAGGGCAGGCAGGGTGTGAAATATACCAGGAGCCCAGGTGGTGCAGGCTCTGCAGGCCTGTGTAGCCAGACTTGAGAGCATCTGATACAGACGGATTGCTTTCAGACTCCATCAACAAATCCTGGGAGCCTAGAACACCTGCAGGAGGGGCAGCCGGAAGATGCGCAGCTTGGCATGAAGCTTCCCGGCTCGGGGCCTGACGCCTCATCCCTGGTCCTCTCTGCTGCAGGCACATGTCGGCAGGTTTCATTTCAATGTTTTCTCAGTGCTGGGCTTAGGAGTAACATTTTATTTAAAAAAAAAAAAAAAGATTCAAATCATCGGTTTACAAAACTCTAATAAGTCGTGGGCAGTGGTGCAGGCCTGAAATCCCCAAACTCTAGGAGGCTGACACACATGACTACACGTTCAAGCTCCACCTGGACAGCTTAGTTTCTTAGATTATGCCTTACGGTAAAAAGTAGAAAGGAGTGAGGAGGGTATCTCCCTGCAAAAGCCCTTGGTTCCTACTGCCTACAAAGTCATATGGCTCAAGCAGATAAAGAAATAAAGTGCACTCATTTAACAAAAGTTAAATAGGGCTTATAAATTATCTGAGTAAGTTAATCAGACAGAGAATCTAAACAAAATATTGGGACAACAAAATCAGAGTTTCATGGTTCTGTATTGTTCACCTTTATTTTCCTAAATATTAAAAAAATTCAAGTAGAAAAAAATTCAAGTAGGGAGACTGAGGCACCTACAGATTTGTGTCTCAGAGAATCTACAAGAAGAAAAATCTTAGTCTTATCATCTTTAATATCAAAATATAAATCAGATTATAAAATTTTAAATATGCTTTTTTTCCTGTTTCTTTGATTCTAAGATAATAAATGAATAAAATAAGTTTAAATTAAGCCATTGAAAGACATCATAAAAACCAAATTCATAAACAATTTTAAATTACCATAATTCATAGAGAAAATACAAAAGTCAAACAGTCAAATGCCTTCCTGCAAACACTGACCACAGAAAAACTATGGAATAAATGTACTATGCTGTTTGTACTGCTAATTTCTATTTTTTGAAGGTAGTAGTTAATGTTTATAATTTTTACTTCAACCAATTTTATATCCTGATATCTATAATCTGAACATCAATGTTGAAGACAGCAATGGACAGTATAACAACTACTGCAGAATTCCTTTCATCTTTTTTTTAATGCATATCATTTCTAATGTCTTATCTATTTTATTTATTTGTTTGTTTTGTATTTTAGGGAAGGGTCTACAGGGTGTGCAGGGTCCCACTACTAGGTCGGACTTGTAGGGATCCACCTGTTACAGCTTCCCAAGAGCTGGGATTACAGGCGTGCGCCACCACGCCCAGTCCCAATTGCCGTCTCAGTGTGCCCTGGGGGCAGGGTCGGCACGGCAACCCTGGGGGTCGAACTCCCAGGTCCCTCTGCCTGCTTGCAGGAGCTTTAATCTGCTGAGCTATTTGGCCGGCCCTTATTTTTATACTCTTTTAAAATAAATTTTAAAAAATAAAAAGGACAAGGAAAAAAATTAATGTTTATTGAAAGGAAGAGGTAGCGTTTCGCTGTCTGATCCCTCTCATGCCTGTGTCTGGTAATCTGAGCCACAAACTTGATAATCACAAATGTAATATAGCAGTCATCGGTAATGTTCTATTCTTGTTTTGAAAGTCTGCACCATTTTTATTGTTTTATGTTGCTTTGTGTTCTTTTGTTCTTGTGATTTGTTGTTTCTTTCCTTCTTCCTTAAAATAAAATTTTTTAAAGGAATGAAGACATCATTGAAATATATCACATATAAAGTTGTTGTTCTTATAACAAGGAAGAGGCTCACCATTAGCTCACACTGTGGGCTCTGGGGTGCCAACTGATGACGTGTCAAGGGAAGCTGGGCCGCTGAGCTCTCCCTGGCGTGGTGGGCCATGCTGCAGGGCACACTTTGGCTGTGTTTACTCGGTCCAGACTTGCTCCTAAGAGCCTTTCGCTCTACCCACCTTTAATTAAGCTTTGCTACTGTTAAAGAAAATTGAAGAGTAGGGCCGGCCCGATAGCTCAGCTGACTAAAGCACCTGCTTGGGCAGACGCAGGGACAGGCTTAGATCCCCAGCCTGCTGTGCTGCGCCCACCCCCAGGGCGCGCTGAGACTGCGATTGAGACTGCGCATGGTGGCACACACCTGTGATCCCAGCGCTTGAGAGGCTGAACCCGGGAGGATCACTCTGAGTCCGATCTGCAGAGAGAGACCCTGTAGACCCTGTCCTAAACACATTTTTAAAAACTGAAAAGTACAGAACAGCATACACTCCTTTATGCACTATGATCAATAAATGTGGTGACCAGCTAATTTTTTAGACATTATTCATGGTACAATGCTCTTCCTCACACCACACTCGGCTTTCATCATGTCTGTCTCTGTCCTACATTGTGCTGTCACAGCCGCTCAGTATCCTGAGCTGCTTGAAAACTCTCAGCTGTTTATGGTCATTCTGTCTTTAGGGAAGGGCAGATATCACACTGTCCTAGATCCAGCGAGTGGGTGGGTGAGGATGCATCGTGGCGTTTCTGATTTGATGGAAACTGCTGTAAATATTTCAGCAAAACTGGAGGCTCAAGTAATGCAGCAAATGTCTCAAAAAGTGCACTAAATGTAGAAGACAAACTGCTGCTCTCTCCCCTTGAAATACTGTCCCTTGCTGTGAACGCTCTCACGCCCTCATTCTTGACATTGTATCTTTTAATGAAATACTTGTTTTTAATTGAAAAATTCATTGTATTTTTCAGTCACCCCTTGTACCTTGTAATTCTAAAATGAGTTCTTTTCAGAACAATCAATAGTAAGTGAGGGAAAATTGTTCTTTATAGAAAATGTTCAGCTCAAAATGTTCAAGAAGAATGGTAGAAAATTCACTCGGAATGAACTAATGAACCTGAAAAACAATTACTAAATGGATTCTAAAGGCATCAGGCAATTCATTAATGAGCAACTGTATAGTGCAGGGGTCAGGCTGAGGCCAGCTCACCTGGTGATCCACACGGTGTCCACTGGAAATGGAGCAGCAAGACACTGTTCCAAGCTGTCCTTCAAAAGTGAGTTGAAATTGTCCATCTAAGACACTCTTTTTTTTATGTATTTGGTACAGGGTCTCAGTACACAGATCCAACTCATAGTGATCCCCCTGTGTTCAGCCTCTCAAGTGCTGGGATTACAGGCACACACCACCACGCCCAGTCTCAATCTCCTTCTCAGTGCACCCCAAGGGTGGGACCAGCTCTGCTGGTTGGGATAGAGCCCCAGTCCCTGCGTCTGCCTAGCAGGTGCTTTAATCTGTTGAGCTATCTGGCTGGCCCATGTAAGATATTCTTGCCAAATAACATCTCTAAATAACCTCATGCCTCTGCCTGTACAAGTGATAGACGATTACCAAATGTGGAAATTTAAAAATGAAACTGGAGAAGAGAATTGGTTTGTTTTGCATAGCAAGGTGGTAAGTAGCCATGGGCTGTACAGTTCAGTTCTAAAGGAGGAATAAACCACAGTAATGAGTACCTTAGCTGAATTTAAATTTGAGAAAGCAACTACAATCATCATCCTATGTTTGTAGAGACCTGGGCTGTATCAAGCGCCCCAGCGCCAGAGTCACTTTCTTTTCGCTGGTGCACAGCATCCAGTTGGCTCACAATCCAGCCCACAGCTGGCAAGGCAGCGCAGGTGGCAGCAGAGAGGCTGCCCGACCCACACTGGGCAAGAAGTGCAGAGAGGACAGGGAGGGCCCTTCCAGGCCCTGCTCCAGCACCTCCCTCTGCCTCCAGACCCCACCTCCCAGCAACAAGCCAGTGTTGCTTCTCCATAATTTCATCCCCTCTCTAAGCTCTGCAATGAGTGCACAACGCCCTGGGGACCTTGAGATGCAAACCATGACACCTAGATGTTAGGTAATGCCACCAGTGTGGTATGATTACATTTGATGGGAGGATTACGTGTGGATATCATTACATGAGGTATGGATTTACATATATACACATTTTATGAGCTATATATACTTGCTGAAATCTTTCCTAGTAATGCCAGGATATCTGAGACTTACTTTTAATATGATTAAAGAAAAGAAAATTATTGGGAAAAAGAAATAGTTGAAACAAGATTTGTTGATGTTTGTAATTGTTCAAGCTGGGTATAGGTATATAGACTTTAAATAAAAATCTTTTATTTACTTATTTAGTTGATAGTGGGTCTCACTATGTAGTTTGAATTCATAGCGATCCTCCTGTCTCAGCCTCCCCAGTGCTGGGATTGCAGAAATGTGCCACCACACCCAGTTTCGGTGGTTGGCACAGCACGACTAGGGTTCCGGGGCCAGCACGGCGTGTGCTACCTGGGATCGAACCTGAGTCCTTGTGCTTGCCAGGTAGGTGCTTAGACAGTTGAACTATCTTCCCAGTCAAGTATGTACGCTTTTTATGTTATATTCTCTACTCTGACATATGCTTGAGATTTTCTTCCAAAAAGCCTAATAAGGAGCACAGAGAGTTAACTCATTTGATGTAAGATATCAGAAGACTCTGATACAGTGAGAGTCCCATATTTAGTCTCAAAATTTCATTCTCTTAAAATCTATTGAGGACCCCAAAAAGCTTTTATTTAAATACAGTTATATTATCAATATTTATCATACTAGACATGATAAGAGAAATTTTTAAAATTCTTACAAATACATTACCTTAGTGTTTCAGTTTCATTAACAATAATAAAGTCAGGATAGGTCAACCAAATAATAGCTTGGATTGAAAATTGTATCTTCAAAACATCATCAGGAACAGAAAACACAAAATAATCATTTGGAGGAATCACATTGTCCTACGCATCTGCAAGTTTCTGAACTTTCTGGTTTAGCCAAAGAAAGTTAGCTTGTAATATTTGTTTGGTTTTAAATGTATGGAGCAAATTCACCCTTCAAAAAAAGAATTATTTGGAGAAAGAATGAATACTTTAAGAAGCAATTCATAGTAATATGTTTTTCAGATGACTTTGCATTTTCTCCTGAATGCCATTTGGTGTGTACTGTTTCTTAAATATTACTTGAGTGGTAGAATCTTAAGCCCATAATCATTAAGTATTTCGTACCTTGATACATATTCTATTTTCTATTCATAATTTGCATAATATTAAACATTGGTATTTTGAGATATCTTGGCTCACAAAATGATACAGATTGTCCACATATTGACAGGTTGCAGTGACATATGTAATTTCAAACTATTGTGTTTGTTAGTGATAACAAAGGTATGATTAGTACTACCAAAGGTAATGGAAGACCTTTAAGTGTTGAGGAGCTTTCAGGCTCAGATGGTGAATAAATTTTTTCTAATTTCTAAACTTTTACTTTAAAGTTCAGATTTTATCTTTGGCAGAAAATGCTGTCAGATATTTTCTTGACATGAAGGACTCCTTTGTTTATTTTCAAGAAAACATTGCCTAAAATTGAAATGTCTGTATGCACTTGAGTATCTGATTTTTTCAAGGGAAAATATTGTTTTGCTATTTAAAGGTTGTCCTTTGAGGTCTCAGGTAAACAATTATACAATGTCTTGTGGAGAGGCCCAACATTCCGCTCTGTGACCAGTGGAAGTGCTTTATTCAAACTCCCTGTTTTTTCCCACAAAATATTAAAGTGTTTATGCAAAACCGGGGATTTAAAAACTAATGAATTTTAGTGTTTCACTAAAGACATCCTTAAACAAAACTCGTGTTGTATTTACATTTTTTACCCACAGGTGTATGACAGACAGTAAAGAAAAAAATGGCTTGTGGTAGACCTGAGAGTTGTGGCTCTGGTTTTGGACAAGAATCTGCAGTTGCGCTCGCCATTGCTTCTGCACTGTGAGATATGAGGGCACACAGACACGAAGGTCCTGGCAGCATGAGTCTTCGAGGCTCTGTTATGGTTTGTGTCTAGGTGTCTCCCCAAAGCCTCTTTCAGTCACAGGTGGCTTCTGGAGTTTGTGATTGATTACTGTGGATGTGGATGCTGCACCTGCCCTGGGGCAGGGAGCTTGCATTTCAACGTAAGGAGGGAAGAGAGGTTAGCTGCTTGAGCTGCTGCTACCACTCGCTCTTGCTCTTTGCCACCACCATGAAAGCTGCCCTCTGCCACGCACCACTCTGCCTTGGAACCATCTGAGTATGAACTGAAACCTCCACTAACTACGAGCTAAATAAACCTTTCTTTCCTTCATTTTGGGTGTCAGGCATTTGTCCCAGCAATTAGAGAGGAGTAACCGAGACACCCTCTAAAGCTTTTACACAAATTTTTGAAGATTATAATTAAGCTTACACAAAGAAGTAAAGCAATCAATAAAGCTGTACAGATGTACACAATATATAATAAGTACCCTGAAGTTCAGTGTTAACAATCATTTATGTATTTTACACATATGAAAGGGAAAAAGCCTTTATTTTTCAGAAATGCATAAGTTCAACCCAAACACTCTTCCAGTTTAAATTCAAATCCTGTTTGTTTCCCTGACTGATTCACTTTGAATAATTTTCTACATGAAGCTTTATGATTTTCTTGGTAACAATATAATTAGCCTAGTAAACATAATCCATTTGTGTTATAAACTGAAACATATTTTCTTGCATACTAATTAAGAACTCATTTATTATTTCCAGTCAAAACAGAACAAAGGAAAATTTGGGCTCTCAGACCCCACACCATCTGCACTCCTAATGAAAATAGGACTCAAGTTGGTACACTCATAGGGACAAATTGTTTTAGAAATATGTTTTATTTTAGTGGGCAGAGACGTCATTAAATATAATATTGAAAAATATGTATAATTTTGTGAAAATTCTTTTCTGGCACCATTTATAAAGGCATAAGCAACCATAGTTAGTACAAAGTCTTTATGCAGTCAAAACATTTTGTTCTTTCTTGTTAATTTAAAAGAGTTAAGATAAGCAAAAAATAATAATTAGAAGTAATAAGTTCCTAAAAGTATACTATTCTCTTACCTGGATACTTAGAAAAACTTACCATTGGATAGATTTTCAAATATGCCAGTATTTTATACTTTTTTCCTTTCTTCTCCAAGGTCTTCATAAACAAAATGTAAAATCACCCACCCTGGCCAGCTAGTGCCACCGGCCATCTTCCCCCTCACTGTGTGGGAATCTCAGCATGTCCCACAGGATCCCTGGTCATTTAAGTTACTTAAATCTATGCACCCAGTGGAAGCACCCTTCACTTGGCTTCACTGGTCTCCTACCCTGGTGATTAATTACTTCAGACACTTCACACTTCTCTATGCCTGTGAGCAGGATGGTTGGGATAAGTGTACTGTGCATTTCTGCTCATCTATGGAAAGAAGCAGTTAATGCTTTTATTTGTTCTGTCTTCCTTTTTCAATTGTTTCTCCTTTTTGTCTTCTTAATTTCTTCTACCTTTGTTTTGTCTTTTTCTTTCTTCCAATTTTACATGCATATATCTGGTAATATGAATAACTGGTTGGAAGACAACACTAAGAATTACAACAAATTCTATGAAATTCATATTACTTTGCTAAGTGAAGAGCTGTGTCACTTGTAACTTTTTGTGGTTTAATTCTAATTTGAACTCTCTTTAGAAAAATAAAAAAAATTAAAAATGAAGAAGTACCACTAACTTTCTCAAAGCTTTCATTCACTTGATGCACCGGATGTTGCTTATTCTCTTTATTAATATATTTATTGTACATAAAGGCTTTTAACAACACAAGCATTCTCAGCTGAGCAACTAATTTAACCTAAAGGTACGAGCTGAAAAATAATCCTTAGATATGAATGTAGTCAGCTCTAAATTCTCTTTAGGTGACTCTAATGCATTCCCCTGCTAAGAATTAGTATGTTCTTTCTTGAGTAAAACATTGCAGTACTTGCTGGTTCTCACATTTTAATAAAGATCAGTGGTTCCATGAATATTATAAAATACTTGGCTTGACTAGTGTGCTTCGCTCTTTCAGCAGATGCTATGTCCATTGTGTTCAAGAGATTTTTTTTTATTTATTTGAGAGAGAGAGAGAGAGAGAGAGAGAGAGGGTGGTGTGTGTGTGTGGCCAGCTCAGCCC
>NW_004524637.1:5432086-5444517 GCF_000260255.1 Octodon degus
GGTGTGTGTGTGTGGCCAGCTCAGCCCACCAGGGGGCGCGGCTGGCTGGCATGTGGTGCTGGGGGATTGAACCGCAGTCCCTGATGCCTTGCCAAGCTTGTTCCAAGTAGGTGCTTTAGACCACTGAGCCATCTCTCCAGCCCCATGTGTTCAAGAGATTTTAACCATGTACTCGGCTTAGATTTTATGATCAAATGTTGCTACGTATAGAACACATATTCTATAAACAAGGACATGGATTTGTCTTAACAATTACCATATTTGGTGCTGGATTGAGAGCTCAGTAGAACAAGTGCTTGCCTGGCAAGTGCAAGGCCCTGAGTTCAATCCCTGTTACTGCAAAAGAAATACTATATTTAGTTAGCCCTTATTCCAGAGTTAATTACAAGGAAGATTATCAATGAATGTTTACTAATGGAGTACATGCTTTTGTATAACAGTTAAGACATTAACCTTTTGTCAAGATATAGCTCTAAGTCCACAAGAAAATGTACAAGTGGACCAGCCAGATAGCTTAGCAGACTAAAGTGCCTGGGATTCAATCCCTGGTGTGCTGTGCCAGCCCCGCCCCTGGGGCTCCCTGAGAGGGCAGTTGAGACAGGACGTGGTGGTTCATGCCTGTAATCCCAGTGCTTACAAGGCTGAAAACAGGAGGATCATTACAAGTCTGATCTGCGTAGTGAGACCTCCTGTAGACCCTTTACTAAACTTTTTAAAAAAGAAAATGTACAAGCTACCTTTAAAGCACATGACAAGCTTCATTATTTGTACAACCGCTTGTGATTTGCAAAAGTGACATCTATCTGTTAACTATTAAAATGTTACATGAAACCGAGACCATCAGAGTTGTTTTACATGTGTAGCAAATCCAAAATTTATGTAAGTTATATAAAAGGTGAGATACATTCCTTAAATCTTTTGGAAAAAGTCTACCCATTGCCAGTACCTTGTGACATCTAAGCCAACCTGGAATTGTGGATGCTTTCCTGTAGGAGGAGGCTGTATGTTTTGCAAGTGCTTTTAATACCTCCATGCAGTTGCCTTTGAATTTGCGTCTCCCGTCTTTGTTTTTGAAAGAGGAAAGAAACTGTCAATGCGTTTTGTCATCTGCAGGTGCAGTTTGTTTTATTTAAAAATGTTTCTGGATTCTGAAATTCAAATCAAGTATTTGTCTTGATAACACAATTGTAACATCAAAAACATTTGATGATTAAAAATGCATAATAAAACAACCCATGTTAATTTTCTATTCTTCTTTTGAAATTCTGTACTGTATATATTATTGTATGTTGCTCTGTTTTTCTCTTTGTTTTTGGTTTTGTTTTTACTCTTTAAAATAAAGAGGTAATACTTGCTTTGAAAGGCAATCAGAAGATACTCTCTTCAAGTTGAGTCTATAAAGTATTTTTTCTCTCTCTGTCTGTGCTTGTGCTTAAAACGTTAAGAAATTCTAGTGTCATCTACACCATTGTATATCTATTGCATGTTAAACTAGTTATCAGTCTTAAGTATACATGTATATTGTATGTAGATGTTACATTCTTTTTCCCCTTTCACTACAAGGAAGTTAATGCAGGGTCTTAGAACTGAGATTGCCCCTCAGCACTTTCAGATTTAACTCTAAAAACAGTAATATAATATGAGATCTATCAATCTAGCCAGCTGCATAGGCTGGATTATGAATTATACAAATACTATAATAGAATAATGAATACAATTTTATGGAGTAGACGTTACAGACTTGGATGAATGTGGCAGATTTGCATATTCAGAGAGAGATATGAAAGATTTTGAAATCAGAGAGAAATTTGAAAGATAAGGAGAAGTATCTCAACCAAGACTTTGTACTGTTTGTTACACTTATAGTAATCAAGCGTGTAGTGCCTGTACATCCTTTGTTAAATATGTAGATATTATCACAGAAATGTGGAGAAGGGAATGCATCATTCTCATAATAGCTCAAGGAAATCGGTGGGTAAAGGGCAAACTAATCAAATTGTGTAAATGTTACTAATGCTATTTTAAATTCATTAACTCCATAAACAGCTCTTGAAGAACAGTCAAAATAATGCACATTGTATTACAAGAGAAGACCAGCCCACAAATAAAAATTTCCTTCTATCTGCTATAATTAGTCCATAGCAGAAAATTTTCAAACTATCGTATTAAGAAAACTATTTAGAGTTTCCTTAAAATGGATACTAGGTCAAGATCCAAGAAAACCTCATTTTCTTTTCCTTTTTTTTTTTTATTTATTTAGTATTTTAGGGAAGGGTCTACAGGGTGTTCAGTGTTTCACTACTAGATTGGACTCACAGTGATCAACCCATTTATAGCCTCCCTCTTGGAGCCTTCCAGCTCTTGCTGGGATTACAGGCGTGTGCCACCATGCCCGGTTGCAATTGCCCTCTCAGCTTGCCCCAGGAGTGGGGCTGGCATGCAGGCCCGAGAATTGAAACCCTGGCCCCTGCACCTGCTTGCAGGTGCTTTAGTCCGTTAAGCTATCTGGCAGGCCCTAAAATCTCATTTTCATTGGGATAAAGTAGATACATCACATTTAAAAAATCATCTGACATTTATTATCATCACAGAAAATGAATATAAGGAACAAGTGCTGAACAGAAATTGGGACCGAGGACTCAGTTTTGTCCATGTGCTTCTCATTTGCATGGCCCTGTCCAAAGCCAAGTCTCATTTCTTAACATGTACCAGGAGAAGACCAACTAATTTTATGGATTTTCTGCAGATCAAATGTGCAAAAGCCTTGATGAGCTTCGAGTAGACTCCTGTATTCCTGGTGGTGCAGACATGCATGCTGAGTTCTTTCTGTGTGCTGCTGTGCGTGTGTCCCCAAGCACCATGTCTGCACAGCATGAGCCTTGTCTAAGAAACAAGAGTATAACAAGTTCGAGTCGGAATTTCTCTGACAGGCTCATATTTCCTTTAGATAAGTGAACCAAACATTGGAGCATAAAACCGATGCGCAGCTTTTATGTGACGTAGGCCAATAAACGTGTCAGCTTTATCTTGGCGTTGAGGTCGGCTATGCCTGCATTTTCACGTTTCTTCTGGCTAATAGACTGGTAAGTCAGTCAAAAGATCAATAAAACGAAAAACAAACACCCAAAAGAAAAACAGAGTCTCCAAAAGCCTGTCAGTGGGAGTATTAAATTTACAACTGTAATTTTTTTTTCTAAGAAATGTTAGAATTCCAAAGTATATTGTCTGCACAGGTAGCTATCTCAAGGAAGAGATTTTGAATTTGGTTTTCATACAAGGAAATAGCCCTGGTCTCTGAATGCAATTGCTTTCAGAGGTGAGGTGAGATGAAATATGCCCAGTGCATACCCTTACTTATCTTTAACACATGTTAATTAAATGAGAACATTTACTGTGGAAAATATACAATTATGTAGAAATAGGAAATGCAAAATGAAAGTCTCTCTTTTATCCTTGTGACCCATGTCAGAGTTCTATGGTAACCCCTTTATTTCCACATATAGAGATGTGTGTGTGTGTGTGTGTGTGTGTGTGTGTGTGTGTGTGTGTGTGTCTGACTCAGCCAGTCCTGGAGGCAGGAATGGGGCTGCAGGTGGTGCCAGCGTCCACACTGGTGTCACTGTGCTTGCCTAAGCTTGCCTAAACAGGCACTTTAGAATGCTGAGCTATCTCGTTGGCCCTGTAGATTTATTTTCTAACATATATTGCACATATAAATTAAAACCACTGTGTGCTTGCATATATATGACTTGTGAATGTCTTTAAAAGTTTTTATCTTTTATTTCATTTATTTATTAGGTATCAGGTCTCGCTAACAGCTCTGACTCATAGTGACCCTCCTGTCTCAGCCTTCCCAATGCTGGGATTATAGGTATGTGACACTATGCCCGGTTTTGGTGGCTGGCACAGTGTGCCTGGAGTTCTGTGGTCAGTATCGCACACTGTACCAGGGATGGAACTAGGTTTGTTGTGTTGCCAGGCAGGCACTTGGACCACTGGGCTACCTCCCCAGCCCTGTATGTCTTTATATATTCTGAAACACTGCAGTTTTTCTCACCACAATCAGCAGATAACAAAATATTCCAAACTATGTATACACTGCATTGTGTCTTACCACTTGAACTTTGGTAGAGATTTATTTTCACTTTTTCCTTTAACACACACAGACTATGGAAATGAATATTGTTGACCAAGTGCTTTTTTGTGGATAAATGTGAATAAATGTCTTTGGAGTAATTATATATGGCATATGTTTTTCATCTATTTTGAAAACATTTCCAAATTAAAAAAAAATACGGCCGGACAGATAGCTCTGAGGATTAAAGCACCTGCTTAGGCAGATGCAGCTGCCAGGGTTTGATCCCCGGCATGCCATGCTGGCCCCATCCCAGGGGCTGGTGGAGACTGAGATTGAGACTGAGCGTGGTGGCTTGTACCTTTAATCCCAGCTCTTGGAGGCTGAACACAGGTGGCTCACCATGTGTCCAATCCAGTAGTGAGGCCCTGAAGACCCTGCAATAAAATACAAAACAAAAACTTTCAAATAACTCTACTGATTTTCACTCCTGGTGTGAATGTGTGCTGGTTTCTCTATTCTCACATCAAACTTAAACTTTTCATCAACACAGTAGTTGAAAACAGTCTTATTTTTAAATCTCTGGTGCTGCTGTGATCATCACTTTCATATCTCTATTAGTCATTTATGTTTTGCCTTGTCAATGAGGAGAGACAGAGTATCCATAGTCCCAAGGGGCTGCCCTTCTTTTCGTGCTCCGTGGGTCCTCTTCCCTAGAGATCCTTTTCAGGTGCTGCCTTCTCTCTTGGCATGTGGAGTCCTTGAACTGAAGCTCTGTGTGCGGTCTGGGGTATCTCGCCGGCCCTGGCACCGACTCTGTACCTGAGAACCTATATAGATATTGTTCTTTGTAAATAATCTACAGGTTCCTCCATCCACACACTTTTGATATCCAGAATTAACTCTGGTTGTCAACCTAGAAATACTGACTTACTTAAATACTCATGGTGATTTGTCTGATGACAAGGCTTGACTCTAAATGCAATTTTAAGAATTATTTTTCAATTTGAATAAAATTATTTAAATGTAAAAATACAGTAGTTGCACAGTAAATGTATGTCTAATGGATAAATACACAAATTAAAGCATTAGGGACCAAACTCTGAGATCTTTGTTGTCTGGTAGCTCTTCACTCCTTAGAGAGAGGGGGGAGGGAGGGGAAGAAAGAGCGAGAGCGAGAGCGAGAGCGAGAGCAAGAGCGAGAGAGAGAGAGAGAGAGAGAGAGAGAGAGAGAGAGAGAGAGAGGCATCAGGGACTTCTTGTGAGGACAACTGACTCCTTTCAGGACTGTTACTGAGTAGAACAAGGCTTGAACCAACAAGAAAAGGTTAAATGATGTCAAACTCAGGAGCAGAGGAAAGAAAATAAAATGCTACATTGTTTTTCCTGCCCCTTACAGAAAAAACTAAAACCTTTAACAAGAGCCTACCTGACATTTAAATTGGTTGAAAGTTAACTTTGCCAAAGCCGTGTGCTTGTGCTGAAGACATAGCTCAGCGGCATAAGCACCTGCCTGGCAAGCACGAGGTTCTGAGTTCGATCTCTGGTACCACCCCCAAAAAGAAAGAAACCAAACCTGGGTCCGTCCAGGTGACCTGAGGCAGGAGCGATGTGGTAGTTTACACAGCCAAGTCTGTCACTGTCCTTGTTTTAGTACTTCATTACTGCAATGATAGTTTTAAATCGGCAATATCACCAGGCAATAGAATTAAGATACAGAGAATGAGACATGAGCATAACTTCAGCTTTCTTTTTCTTTTCAGACATGACAAAGGTCCTCAGCCCTCGCAGTGGCAGCCTGCTCTAAGAACACTTAATCCCGCAGAGAATGGGCATCCCTGCACTGTCACAAGCATGCAAATGCGAAGCTCAGTGCCTCGTGGGATTGCAGGAATTCTAACCTAGACCGACCCGGGTTGGGATTTAGCTCAGTGACACAACGCTTGCCTAACAAGCTGGAAGCCCTGGCTTGGTGCTCAGCACCAAAAC
This sequence comes from Octodon degus, assembly GCF_000260255.1. Taxonomy (NCBI): domain Eukaryota; kingdom Metazoa; phylum Chordata; class Mammalia; order Rodentia; family Octodontidae; genus Octodon; species Octodon degus. The sequence goes on from NW_004524637.1 coordinate 5,438,151, forward strand.
AAAAGTAAACCTCAACTAAAAACCAAAAGTGACCCTACACACCCCAAAGAGTTGTTATAGAGACAAACTTAGCTGAAGTATATTGTGTGGACAAGCGAGAGGTACTGGAACATTACATTGAGTCAAATACAAAGACCATGGTCTAAACAAAAGATCTGAAACTTCTTTTTTACAAAATCTATCTTTTGCTTGACCCTTCTTGAATTCCAGTAACTGAGAAGATGAGGAAGAATAACTGAAAATACCACATTTAGAAAATAATTTGCTCACCATTACAGTAAACATTTTGTAAGGCATTGCTAAATTTACACAGTACATTTTGATATAGAATACAGTCTTGAGATTCATTGCAGGAAAATTCTTAGAATGGCCAAAGGAAAATCTAAAAGAGAATAAAACATCTTAAAACATCTCTGAAAAAAGAGATGTCTTTCAAAAGTTGAAATCATGACCTTGAACAAAGACCAGCCTCTACTTTTTTTGGTATGGGGAACGGAACTCCAGACCTTGTTCTTGCCAGGCAGGCGCCTATGCTGCTGAGCTAGATCCCCGGCCCTACCCTTACCTTTTATTGGACAAGTGGCTCAGCGGCACTCCGCCTGCTTGGCAAGTGGGAGGTTGTGAGTTTGATTCCCACCCATCCCCCCCAAAAGAAAGAAGGTTGGAATTTTTTCCCCAATAGATTTCTGTTCACTAGGTTCTGTTGACTGATGTCAGCTAAAATATCTCAAGTTGCTAATTTATTTTGTTTATGTAAATACAGACTGATGGCTAGCCCACATGTGAATAAATAACAGGATTATTTTAACCTAATGTCACCCATCACAACAGTTTCCTCTCCAAATGACTTTCAGAATTCTCCCAATCCTGTTTCCCACACATTCCTATTTTTACCTGTACTCCAACTTGTTCACAATACTTGAAACCCTCTTTATTTGGAAATCAAGCTATTATGAATATTCTACTTGAGACATGTAAAACAAATAAAGCATGTAAATCAAATCGAGTCCGTTGCATACATTAATATGACTTCTAAATGAGGTCTATTTAAACACAGGATAGCGGAAGGAAGCTTGGACCTTGTTCGAAGAGCTAAACCTTTTTTTCTTAACATGAACCACGTTGTATAATTTAACAAAAACATCAACACTTACCTTCACATCAGCTCACAGTCATGCATACCGTGCCCTTTTCCCTTTAATTTTGGAACGTGAGATCATTGTAATGTTAAGATTGCTATTTTACTAACGTAAGACACACTCGTGTGTGCGTGTATGTGCATGTAATGACTGAGGCAGACTTCTCGCGTCAGTTAGGTTCTGGGACCAGAGCTCGTGTGCGTCGCCGCGCAGACACGCTGCACACAGCTCTTACTCTGTTCCCCTGAGAGTCGCAGACAAAGAGCTTCGAGCTTCCCACGGAGCCCTCGGGGCGGCGCGCTGAGGCTGGAGGACTCGCCAGCGGGCCCCTGGCCACCGGCTGCCTGCCACGCAGGACCACGGGGCTGCCAGCCACGCAGGACCACAGGCTGCCTGCCACGCAGGACCACACGGCCTCCCACTACGCAGGACCACAGGTCGCCTGCCACGCAGGACCACGGGGCTGCCCGCCACGCAGGACCACAGGCTGCCTGCCACGCAGGACCACGCGGCCTCACACCACGCAGGACCATGGGCCGCCTGCCACGCAGGACCATGGCTGCCTCTGCGGGGAGCGTCCGCGGGGACACGGCGGGGACCCACAGCCACTGGCGTGACTCGTCAGGCACGAGGTCCTCGCGAGCCCCGGACCCGCACGAACACTTGGAGAACACATACGCCGATTAAAATAATAATAACAACAACAACAATAATAATAATAGCAAAAGCAAACTGATCATTAGAAATGTCTGGTTTAAAGTTTTGTTTCTTTTCTTTTCTTTTTTTTTTTATCAAGATTCCCCTATGATCAGAAGCAGATAATTGGCGTGACAGGGATGCCTGTTTCTCACGGAAGCCTCTCATTTTGAATCCAGTTATTATTTCATCTGAAAATTACAAACACATAGAAAAGGAAGTTATTTCTATTTGAAAAGCAAATGCCGTAGTTTAATTTTTTCATATTTTGTCTGCCCCTTTTACGCTAAACAAACGGCGACATCGGGCTCCTCGGAGGCCGTTCAGCGGCATCCCACTGCTCCGTGGCACTGCGTGGTGGCCTTCCGTGGTAGCTCCCGGATCGCAGCTCCTGCAGCTCTCCTGTCTCTTCCACGACAGAGTGACCAAGACGGAATCAGGCTCCTTCCAGACAGGTCCAAAACTGACAGGGAGGACGCCCGGGGCAGCTCAGCGAGAACCCCGCCCGTGGGGCAGGCGCTAGCCACGCCGTGCAGGACACGAAGTCCTCCGCGCTCACCCAGCCCGAAGCTCTTTCTTCGCGCAGCCTCCGCTCACCGCCACACGCCTCAGCCTGCCTGTTATCCTTTCACTTAAGCCCTGATGTGCGCGAGAACGTTCAGGGCGTAAGAAGGGTTACACGGATGGCTGTCCGAGGTGCTTCTTCATTTGAAAATTACCTGTGAGTAATGAGGGGGACTGTAAATTAAGTCCCCAAGCTAACGCTTCTTAGACCAAAGTAATTTGAGGATGAATAAAATGGAGAGTTTTAATGAGTTGGTTATTAATTTGGATATCAAAATAAATACAATCCAGAGCTGGAGGTGCACCTCAGAGCCCTTTCCCAGCATTACAACTTTGGATTCTACAACCAGCTTTGCAAAAGTGAATGAATAAATGAATGAATGAATGATTGAACAATTGAATGAATGAATTCCAAAGGTGATCTTAACATCACTCTTTAGTGACAATGCACAAGATAAAGTGAAATCCTTTCATTATTTGATCTTGCAAGGAAATCTAATCCTTTCTTAATATAGTAATTGAGTTGAATAAACAAAGTGAAGCAGCTCATCTTAAGTAGAAAAAAGTTTTCTAGAATTACCAAATTATGCATTTTTAAAAGGATGAAGCCATAGACTAGCACACAAGAAGTGTTTTCAAGATCTAGAAAAATTAGTCCTAATGTTAATATACATTAAAATATTGGGATTACTACTAGTACAATTATATGTAAAAACTGTAAGTGATGCAACTATTTTTAGCAGTGTCACCTCGTTTTATGGGAAGACTTGAAGCACCTGATATCAGTCATGATCGGGTCAATTACTTCCAAATTAGTTTTTAAATTTAGCAATTCTAAAAGTGTTCCAGGTACTAGTTTTTAATTTTTAAACATTTATTTATTTATTTATTTATTTATTTGATACAGGGTCTCACTCCATAGCTCAGACTCATTGTGATCCTCCTAGCTCTGCCTCTCCAGCACTGGGATTACAGGCCTGTGCCACCATGCCCACTTTTGGTGGTAGGCACAGCGGCGTGGCATGTGATACCAGGAATCAAATCCAGGTCCTCGTGCTTTCCAGGCAGGTGCTTAGACCACCAACCTGTCTCCCCAGCCCCAGAGAGATAGCCCAGCAGTCTAAGTGTGTGCCTAACAGGTGCAAGGGCCCGGGTTCCATCCCTAGTAACACAAGCAATAAAGTCTCCATTTTATTCATCCTCAAATTACTTTGATCTAGGAATCATTAGTTTGGGAACTTAATTTAAATTTCCCATTATTAGTCACCAGATTTTTAGCAATCTGATATATCAGTATTTAAGTTCACTTAAATGTAAGAAAGCGGAGATTTGGCCATTAAATTCTTAGTAATAAAGATAATGGCACCTATGCATGATAGATATATTTGGTGGTCAATAAAGACTACAAGTACATAACTAATGGAAAGAGTTGTTATGATGGATAAACTTGATTTCAGTGAGAATGAAATGGGTTGTTTACTAAACTATAATGGTATAATTTTTTATAAAAATGATTCAATATTTATACATTATTATTATTAATCAAGGTCTTGCTTTACCTTAGGAATGAATTTTCTGCTGTTCATCCTATGATTTTGATTTCTGAATTAATGACATCTGTCCAGTATAACACTATGATAAAGAATAGTTTCGGGATGGGTAAATAGCTCAATAGAATAAATGCTTGCCTGGCAAGCGCAAGGTCCTGAGTTCAATCCCTGGTACCACAATAAAAAATAATAAAAAAGAATAGTTTCATGGGCAGGGAGACAGTTCAGCAGCATAAGTGCCTGCCTGGAAAATGCAAGGGCCCCAGTTCCACCCCTGGTAGTATAAGAAAAGAAATTCAACCTTTACCAAGGATTTAATATATTGATACAAATTATAAAACTATGGGCTACCTATATAGACCTTCTCAATTCACTGATAGAAAACCAAAACCAAGAATGAAATGTTCTTAAGAAAACCAATTATGGTACATAATCCAAGCATACTATATTTCTAAATGGCTGTACATGAAAAAAAAATAAAACTGGGCAGGGAGATAGCTCAAAAGTTTAAGTGTGTGCCTCACAAGCACAAGGGCCCAGGTTTGATTCCTAGTAACACAATCAATGCTGGCCCCATACCAAGTTGGTCACCAAAACCCAGCATGGTGGTGCACACCTGTAATCCCAGATCTTGGGAAGCTGAGACAGGGGGATCACTATGAATCTGAGCTGCATAGCAAGACCCTGTGCCAAATAAATAAATAAATATTTTGAAAAGAATATTTTCACTGCCCTGAAAACCTTTGCTCTCTTTACTCATTTCTCTTTACATCCCCCAAATACCAAGGAGCATGATTTCAACACAGTACAGTATGTTTCATTTAGTGAGAAGCTGTTTTCCAAAGTAACTGTACTATTTGCACTCCCAGCAATAATAAGTCTTAAAATTGAAGAGCACCATCCTCCTATTTTTTTTTTTTTTTTTTTTTTTTTTTGTGGTACTGAGGATTGAACTCAGGACCCTATACTTGCCAGGCAAGTGCTTATTCTACTGAGCTATCTCCCTAGCCCCTCTATTTTGCAATTTGTTTTTGGAATTGGAATTGGAGTCTACAACTGTCTGCAGAGACTAGAAATCCCCAGTGCAAGAAGCAAAACTTTGGGCACCTTAAATCCCTTAGCCACTCTGCCACAAAATTGGGTTTTTGATACAAATCATGTACAGTTTGTTGTTTGGTATGCACCTAAGAAAATTGCAAAAGTACTGTCATTTGTTCTTCATATTCATAAGACTTAACTTCTATAAATATACATCTTTGTCTTTTTGTATGTGTGTGCAGGGTCTCACCATGCAGCTCAGACTAATCATGATCCTCCTGTTTTGAAACCTCCCACCACGAGGATTACAAGTGGCTGCCGCCACGCCCAGACTTGGTGGCCGGCTCAGCACACCTGGAGGTGGGGTTGGAGTGGCATTTGTCTGGTTTTGATGTGATTAATTTGCTATTTTATGTAACATTTATTCCATTTTCTATTTCCTGAATATATCTGGATAATTTTGAGTAACTTTTCTTAGATATTTGGCATATGCATATAATTTCAATATTTCTCTTTTTTCCACTATATTGATCTAATTTATTTATCTCAGCTTATAAACTTTAGGCCAAATGTCTGCAAGCCAAATGAATCTTTCACACAGATGTCGAAAAGCAACACACCCACACATAAACCTTTCTTTCTCAATCAGCTCTCATTTTTTTCTTCCTTGTTGCTGCGAATACTCAGAGCCAGGCTGGGGAGACCCCGATTAGCGATTACGCTCTGTGAGTTCTGATTTGGCGCTTTTGTGTCTCTTGTACGACCCTGGGGGATGAATAGTTTCAATCCTTTTGTCCAGTTTGGTTTCTTCTATAAAGTTAAAAAAGTTAAATTAGACAATTGGTAAGACGTCATCTAGGAAACAAAATCACATGACGCTTCTTCTGACCCAATACCACCAAACTCTGCCCATATTTTCCTGTACAGGACTTTTGCACGCACTTTTCTTTCCTGTGTCCTTCCTCACCGTGCGACGCCACCTGCATGAGCCCATTTCCTCACTTGCTCCAGGAGCTCCGCACCTAACTCGATCGCACCGGCTGCACGCTCACGTTCTCATTTTCTGTCTCCGGACCCTTTTCTGAGCTGTGCGCGCTGAGATGAACGGACCGTGTCATCCCAGAACCCGACCATGAGCCACAAATCTCGGCTCTGTTTTTCTTTTCTTTTTATTTTATTTTATTTTTTTTCAAAGTTTTATTGATAAACAGCAATGAGACAGTTTCAAATCAAATTGGAAGTACAGTTTCAACAAATAACACACTGCATATACTCTTCTTAGTGGTTAATTGCTGTACAAGAAGTGGACTTGTGATCCTATTTACAAACACCATTAGAACAAACCATTCTATTCATTAAGAGAACGCAACTATATATCTA
>NW_004524637.1:5444692-5453276 GCF_000260255.1 Octodon degus
TCCAGTAGCCCATAATAGCATTGGGTCTTCTGTTTAACTGGCAATGTCAGAAATTATTGACCTGAGTCCCCCACAGCTCAACATAACAGCATGGCTATCGGCTCTGTTTTTCATCTCGCAATCCCTCCCGCACTCCCCTCGTTCTGCAACTGCATATTAAGGTGTGACATTATCTGAGAATATAAGCACATGATAAAATACATGCTGCTGTTGCACCTCTCTGCATTGATGCTAAAGATCCCTAGATTTTAGAATAAAGTGACTTTTACATGAATATGTGTTGCTATACCTGTATCTTTACATGTCATAACATGTTTGTAAAGAATAATCGCTTTTCACAGCTGTAATATCCAAATGGTGCCTAAGCGATCCCCCAGCAACAGGCACCCCACTGCCTTCAGCTCCCTACTCAGACCAGCAGCTTTATTCTAGAGACAACAATAACTCCAAGGGAAGGTCTGCCATTCTTGGAAGTGCTAGTGCTGTACTCATTTATCAACATACACACACAATACACACAGTCCCTTCTTTGACCACATGTACACTGATTGTGGATGTCTCTCTGTAGAGCCAATATAAATATATAATCACCCAAAATACATATAAAATGCATCATACTATAATCCTTTTTACCTTATTATTACATTCTCCTTTATTTTTTACATTGATGGCTCAGTTTCAAAGACTACAGGAAGAGCACCCCGAATCTAGAACTACAAAATTGTTTTACTTCCTCATGAAGAATTGTATTTTATTTTTTAATAATTTTATTGAGAAACAAATAGGAATAAGACAGTTTCAAAACCGATTACTAGCACAGTTTCAATAATTAATACATTGCATATTGTTGTCTTAGTGGTTATTCACTGTACAAGATGCAGACAGGATATCCTGTCCACAAACACTATTAGAACAAATGTCTCTATTCCATGATCCAAGAGAATGCAGCTGTGTATCTGTCTTAACTATTTTGAACATACAGATACAAAATGGTCGTTCATTTTTATCCCCCTTTTTTGTTTAGTTTTGTCAGAGAAGGGCATTCTATTGTCATTTAAATATTGTAGGTGCATGAATTCAGCAAAATATTCCAATATAGTCCAGTAGTCTACAATAGTAGTGGGTTTTCCATAAGACTAGCAATGACAGAAGTTATTGACTTGGCTGGCCGGATGGCTCCGTGGAACAAATGCTTGCCTGGAAAGCACAAGGGCCAGAGTTCAATCCCTGGTTCTGAAAAAAAAAAAAAAAAAAAGAAAGAAAGAAAAAGAAAAATAAAGAAGTTGTTGACTTGAGCCTTTTATAGCTCAGCATATTAATATGGCTTTACCTTTTATACTTCGTTTTTATACTTTTCTGCTGGATGGTTAAGACCAAGATAAAGCAAGACCTATATAACAAATAATGTAACTTTTGTATCTGATAAGGTCAGTCAAATCCCCTCAGGATTTACCCTGAAACCCTGTACCACAGTTTGTAGATCCTTTGTCAGTGTCAGCCATGTGGATGAGTCATGGCTATTGCTTGGCCAATTTGCTCTCTGTGAAAGCCTGAGAGAATGTTTTCTCTCTGTGTGACTCTCCTTAGGCACACTCTACATCATCGATCACTTTCCTCTTTGATCCCATAATCTCCTTGATCAGAAAATTTGGGACGCCACTGAATTACATGATATAGAACTACAAAATCTGAAACACTCCAAAACTGAGATCATTTAGGCACTGACACAACATCACAAGTACCAAATTTCACACCTGACCTCCAGAGGCAGCTCACACTCAAAGCTCACGTGGACTGTCATATACAGCATACAAAATGCTACAGGCTGTGTGTGGCTATATGTAAAACACAAATGGATTTTGTGTTGAGACTACCTTGGGTCTCATCCCAAGGTAGCTCACTGTAGAAATAGCAATGTGTCAAAATTTTTTAAAAAATACAAAATACATATTTTATGCCCCCTAGCATTTTAGATAAAGAATATTCCATCTGTATCAGCTTGTTTCATCTTACCATTTCCTGACTGCTATGTTTTTCGGTTAGGTTTCTGAGACAAGGTCTCACCACGTAATCCACATTGACCTTAAGGGTCATCCTCCTCCCTCAGCCTCCTGGGTACTAGGCTTCCAGCTGTGAGCTGTCACGCTTGACCTGCTATGATTTTTGCTCATGGTCTTAGCCCAATTTTCTGTGTGTTTTTATTTACTCTGACTAATGCTGAGATACTGAACCCTCAGTACCAATCTGTCATCACCTGAATGCATTGCAAATGTCTCTCATCAGACTGGCTCATCCCCTTCTTCTGAGATGCTATTTTATTTAACAGGTTTTATATTTTAATGTGATCAAATATATAAATCTGTTCCTTTGGGGTTTGTATGTAAATCCTGATAAGAAACACTTCTATGTATACAATGTTTGTATGCAACACAATAAATACCATTTTCTTTCATTATTTTGGTACAAGGTCTCACTACGCAGCTCAGACTCATAGTGATCCACCTCTTTTCAGCCTCCCCAGTGCTGGGATTACAGGCATGTGCCGCCATGGACTCATTTGACAGCTCAGCATGCCCCAGTGGCGGGGCTGGCATGCCATGCATACAGGGCCAGGACCTCAAACCCTGGTCCCTACACTTGTCAAAGCAGACACTTAGTCTGCTGAGCTATCTTGCCAGCCCTCAATTATGTGCTTTATTGCAGGTATTTTTTTATTTTTGTCTTGCTGAGCCAGAGTTTTGCTATGCAGTTCAGGCTGGCCTTGAACTCACTTTGTAGTCCAGGCTGGTCTGGAACTCACATCAATTCTCCCGTTTCAGTCTCCTAAGTGCTAGGATTAAAGGTGTGAGACACTTTGCCCATCTTTTGTAGCTGTTTCAAAATCCTTATTTGGAAGTAGGTTCAATCTCTCTGTCATCTGTTTCGTTTTCTATTCTAGTTGAGATTTTGAATTATAAGCAATTTTTGATAGAAAGCTATGCATTTGAGGTATTATGAGATCAAAATATTATTTAAACCTGTAATTCCTGTGGTGCTGTTCCTTTAGGAGAGGAGGTCTCCTCACTACTGTCACTAGGTGGATGCCAAGTTCCCCCTCACGCCCCCAGGGGCATGGCCATGGGTTGGTGCACAGCACTTTCTGTGCTGCTCGGATGGAGCAGAGAGGCTTTTGTTTCTGGCTCTTCACCTAGCTGGGCTCTTCCTTCCTGCTTCTTTGACTTGAGAGCATGGGTCTTCCCGGAGGCTTGCATTTGGCGCGCTTGTGGCACTGCCAGCTTCCTAGTTGCTTCAGTTCCACGTCTGAGCTGCTTCCACAGCATTTGGCTCAGCGACTGTTTCTTAGGAAGTGCCAGTTCATCATTTCTGTGCTCTCACTGGTGACATGAAGCTTCTGGGTCAACTGCAGGAGGCTGGTCACTGCTCCTTTTGGCTTTGGCTGTCAAACACGTGAGCCTGGGCCTCAGTGGTATGCTCCTGCCAGAGTTGCTCTCATCCCTGGAGCTCCAGAGTTCCACAGCCAGGCCTTTTGTGGGTTGGCTTGCTGCAGGCACCTTCCAAAACAACTGTCAAAATTTCTTTTTCTTTTGAGTATGTAGTTAATTATGATATTGTGCATAGAGTTTTCTAGACTTTCCGTATTTGTTTTTGCTTTTTATTTATGATTTAATTTCATTTGATCAGACAGGTTCTATACTACATGGTCTTAAATCTATTAATACATTTTCTGATTACATGAATCATCTATTTTCATGAAATTACATGAACAGAATGTACATTTTTAGAAGTATTTTACAAGTAGCAATTAGATCAGAAAGATGAATGATATTGCATATTCACTTTGTTATTGAATTTTTGGGATCATACTGTCATGAAGTATGCTCCTCCCCAATGACACCATTGAAACAGACAGACGCTTGGCTCCATGGGGACAGTCCTAGGCTGACAATTAACTATTGCAGCCCAGCAGTTACCTATGCTACTCTACTGGTAAAAATTAGCCCCATGATTCAAAACTGAGAAAGAACATAAATTTCTAAACACTAGAAATTTTTAACTTAATGTTAAGGAGGGGGAATGTATCCTCTAGGTAAATATTCACAGCATAAAAAGAACCCCATACACTAAAGTCCCAAAAACTAAACTATGTCACTGGCTGCTATTAGCACATTTTGAAGATAGCAAATTGGAGAAAAGTAAGTATGATGAGTTCAAAGCTTAATACTGTGCTTTTCTTCTAAGGGAGGTGATAGGTGACACAGGAGAAAAGCATTTGTGTGCATTTAAGCTCGTGGCATAATTGTGAATCTCGGAGTGAACAACGTATTCACGGCAGTTTATTATGATTCTAAAATTCCATCATGAAAATTATTCTTTCAAGATTATGTTACTTCTTCCAGTTCCATATTATGCCTAAGATGTTTGACATGCAGACAGATAGTGAGGTTAAGCTTGACAGCCTAAGTTGTGTGATAATAACAATAAGCTTGTCTTCTGGATGGCTAACAACCTAAGTTTGCAGACCAAAATTAGAGAAAAAGGAGGGCTGCAAGGAAAGCCAACATTTTGGCCCTAGTCTTCCAAGGTCAATTAAGACTCAGGACATATAAGAACTTGTACTGTAACATCATGTAACTCAGTAGTGTCCCAAATTTTCTGATCAAGGAGATTATGGAGCCAAAGAGGAAAGTGATCCATGATGTAGAGTGTGCCTAAGGAGAGTCACATGGAGAGAAAACATTCTCTCAAGCTTTCACAGAGAGCACATTGGCCAAGCAATGGCCGTCACTCATCCACATGGCTGACACTGACAAAGGTTCTACAATCTGAGGTACAGGATCTCAAGATAAATCCTGAGGGGATTTCATTGATCTTATCAGACCCAAAAGCTACACCTCTTGTTGCATAGGTCCTGCTTTACCTTGGTCTTAATCATCCAGCAGAAAAGTATAAAAACGAAATATAAGAAGAAAACCATGCTGTTATGTTGAGCTGTAGGGGACTCAGGTCAACAATTTCTGACATTGCCAGTCAAGTAGAAGACCCAATGCTATTATGGGCTACTGGACTCTTTTAGAATATTTTGCTGAGTTTACACACCTGTAATATTCAAATAATGGAACTTAACCAAAAAAAAAAAAAAGGGATACAGATGAATGTCCATTTTGTATCTGTGTATTCAAAGTGGTTAGGATAGATATACAGTTACATTCTCTTAATGAATGGAGGGATTTGTTCTAATGGTGTTTGTAAATAGAATATCAAGTCCGCATCTTGTACAGCAATTAACCACTAAGAAGAATGTATGCAGTGTGTTAATTTTTGGAACTGTCCTACCAATTTGATTTGAAACTGTCTCATTGCTATTTGTTTATCAATAAAATTATCGGAAAAAATTAAAAAATAAAGAGAAGGCTTAGAATAAAAAAAAAATAAAGCAAACCTGCAAAGTAAATTATATTTTTTATTATTTGCTTTCACTGCACCTTGCCCACCCTGATGTAACTGTAAAGTTTCCATATAATTGTGTTTGATGAATAGTGATTATTTCCATTACAATAAAAGCTCCACTAGAAATGCTTATGTCTGTTGTGTTATTGTCTTCCCATGCGCAGAATAATGTCTTTGTCACTGTAGGTATTTAATAAATATTTATTTAATAACTCAATTTGAAGGCATAGAAAATAAATTAAAGAAGAAAATTACCCGTATCTTTACACTAAAAGTGTTAAAGATTTCATTTTAATTTTTGTTGTGAGTTTGTGCTATTCTACATAGTCACCATCATACACTTACCTTCATGCAGCTTTTCTGGCCGCAGTAACGTTTCTTTTCCACACCAAAACAAACAATGAAGTCTTCACATTATAGGACTTCCCGATATTCCACCCAGAAAATTCCCCTAGACATCTTATTCCTGTTTGATAAATAGGAGAAACTTAGATCTAATTACTATAAAACATGTGAGAGCGTGTGTCAGTGCTCTATGAGTTTTTTAGACAGATACCAAGTTTTCCTCATAGATTATATATATCCATAATAAAAGTACCTGGTAAAATTTCAGAATGGTTCTGCAGATTTTTAATGGCTATTCCAGAGGCAGTGTTTCCTTTTTGCTTTGCCTAGGACACCATTGAACTGTCATCTTAAAGATTAAACGTCTGTCACACCAACTGGTTTGGGATATTTGTTCTTGCCGATGTTTTCGATGGGGGATATTCTTTTCCCCAAGAGTGAACACTGCAAACATTACAGAAAAAGAAGTGTATGAAACCTCAGCTCCAGCTTGCGATGGAAGACCACAGTAGATAAGACAGGATCTTGACTCTTCAGAGGACCAAGGAAGTCACCGCAGAGCATCACATAAGATGAGCCACCTCCTTAGCGACAGAGCAGGAGCAGCCCAGGAAGAGAGGCTGCTGCCCAGGATGCTTCTTGCCGGGGGCTTTTACAGAAGGCTCCAAATCTCACCAATGCACCCCACTTCCCGAGTGACGCAGCACCCTGAACCTCCACGCTGTGAGGCCAACAGCAAGTGCTTCTGGGAAAATCTGTGCTCATCAGGTTTCTTATTTGAGCCACGGTAGTCAATTTCCACAAAAAAATAACAAAATCCATTTTGTATAAATGAACATGACAGGGGGAAATGCCTTAAATAGTGTGGAAGAGTAACTATAAATTTCCAGATAAAGTAGAAGATTGGAAAAGAACACAGAAGAAAAATCACAGTTAGGGACAGAGCCTCACCTTTAGGTATCATTTTTGAATGTTGCAGAGAAAATGTGAGGTTGAAAAACAGCTTTGAAAATTGTGGAAAGAAAAACAATACATTTTTAAAGAAAACATTAGGGTCCAGGAGACAGTGTGCAGCCTAAGCACTGGCCTGGCAAGTGCAAGGACCCGGGTCCATTCCCTGGTACCACACGACCATGCCTGCCAGGAGCATTGTGCTGGCCACCAGAACCAGGCCTGGTGGCTCAGGCCTGTAGTCCTAGCACCAGGGAGGCGGAGACCGGAGAGTCACTATGAGCCGGAGCTGCATAGCAAGACTTGTACCAAATAAATAAATAAATAAATCTTAAAAAGTAATTAAAGTAAACATTATACTTACATTTTTATCAATGAGGTAGAGTAAGTATCACTGATCTCAATATAAGGAGACACACTACATCGAACAATAAATTTCTTAGATAACAGAGCCAAGAGAGACACCAGAGACTTTCATTCTGATCAGGGTGCCATGATAGAAAAAGTGTATTTAATGGAGTAAAAACAGATCATCTCTTGTCTGCAGTTATAGCCAGGAGCTGTCATTTACATAGGTTGTAAAAAAGTAACCTAGACTAGTGGTTTTCAAAATATTGCTAGCACAGGATCTTTCTTCTTTCTTCCGCACGTGGTCTTCTTCCAATGGAAAAATTTACCTGACTACAAACATCACCCCACGAAGCACATCCTCTGTGGAGGCCCTAGGTGTGGCCTGCAGCTTCACCCACACACTCGGCCACTCTCCGGGGGCTCAGTGTGTGACCTGAATTGGATCCCAGGACTGTGACAGAGGCTTCAGTTAGGGCTCGCTGAAATGGAAAGGTAATGCAGAAGAGAAAGTTTGATGCCTCTCACGTCTGTAGAAATCCATGTGAATAGCATCTGCCTTTTCCCTTTTTAAACATATGTATGCAGAATACTTTTCCATTACACTATTATGTCATACTTTCTATATTTTATGTGAAAACTATGACTTTTATTCATTATTAGTAAAACATCAAGGAAGGTAGCTTTTTTATTTTTTGTGATAGGGTTGGGCAGTGCAGTTCAGGCAGGCTTCAAACTCGTAGGGATTCTCCTAACTCAGCCCTTTAAGCACTGGGATCACAGTCTTGTGCCACCTGGTCTTTCCATTTCTAGTTGAAAATATACAAAATGGAGTTCTGAAAACTTAAATCCCTTGTCTAAATGCAAAAATTTCGTGGGTGACCTATCTGTGCAAATTTTATCATGGCATTTTGCCAGTTGGTGAAACTATGACTTTCCAAGGAGTTCAGAATGATGTGCTGTCTCCTGTAACCACACAGACCATTTTATCTACCTTAAATACAGTTAGGTGCAGCTTTTCTGTTTTCCTATACATTTAATATTATAAACAGATATTTATAATATCTAAACTAATAACAAACAAAACACAAATTTAATAGATACCTTCATGAGACTTCAGCTTCATTTCTTTTTCTTTCTTTCTTTTTTCCTTTTTTTCAGTTAAGAATCACTAATATAAGGTCTACTCAGAAATTAACCCTGGAAGGCCACAAAGATAGCTCAGCCATCTAAGTGCCTGCTTTGGTAAGCAGGACTACCTGGGTTTGATCCCCAGCACCAGATGCCATGCCGGCTCCACCTCGGTGTGCCAAGCTGGTGATTGAAAGCTGGCATGGTGGCACACCCCTGTAATCCTAACACTGAGGAGGCTGAAACAGGAGGACCACTATGAGTCCCAGCTTGGATGCAAAACCCTGTACCAAGCACAGAAAAGAAGGAAGAAAGGAAGGAAGGAAGGAAGGAAGGAAGGAAGGAAGGAAGGAAGGAAGGA
>NW_004524637.1:5453376-5469555 GCF_000260255.1 Octodon degus
GGAAGGGAAGAAGGAAAGAAGGAAGGAAGGAAAGGGAAGGGAAGGGAAGGGAAGGGAAGGGAAGGGAAGGGAAGAAGGAAAGAAGGAAGAAAGGAAGGAAGGAAGGAAGGAAGGAAGGAAGGAAGAGAGAGAGAGAGAGAGAGAAAGAAAGAAAGAAAGAAAGAAAGAAAGAAAGAAAGAAAGAAAGAAAGAAAGAAAGAAGTTAACCATGGTAAGCAGCACGGGCCAGAACTAAAGTAAAACACCATTAGATATATTTGGTAATTCAACATTAACAGCTTGCTTAACATTCTGTTGACTATCCATAGAATATACATTTTGAAAAGCTTTTTGCATAGTATGATCACCTGAAAAGTGGCTTTTCTGAGTATAATTTTAAAATCCCATTTCATTACTTCTGTGACAGCAGCTGCTAAATAAAAGAATCGCATTGCAGTGCATTTTTGTTTGGATTTTAATTCAAACAGGTATTGTTACAAATGAGGTGAAAACAATATTGATGCTGAATATATTTATTTAAACATTGCTGCATTTTCCATAACTCTTCCCTGTGTGGAATGTTGAAATCACTAGTGAATCAAAAGAAGCAGAAAAACACTGAAGAAATAGTGACCATTCTTGGAAAGGGATCTTGTGACGTTGGAATCATGTGCATACACTTTACTTCAGCTTTCCCCAAGGGTCCCGCTGGCACTCGCAGGACACTGCGACACACGGAAATGGAAATGTGCAGACCGCTCGGGCTATTACTGCCTCGATGCTAGTGCTGGGACCCGGGAATTCAGAGCGACGCTTCTGCCCACAGGCCCAACTATTTGCTTATTGCAATCACGTTTCAAGCGGAGCTTTTACTTAAATCTGCTTACATGGCCCAGTGGCTCTTTGAACTAACTAGGTGGTTGTTACTGCAGTTCCTACATTGAGGTGAGAATAAATAACTTCCAACAATAAGAACGTCCATAGCCAGTCTTGACCCTATGCTTCACAGGACAACATCCTCCAAAGAGCCACGGAGAGGACCATGGTCATCAGCTTTGTCTCTGAGGTAAGCCATTAACCATCTGTTATTTCTGAGTGATTCTTGGAGACTAATGAAGCCAATAAAAGCAAGATATTTAGAGATGGTGAATCCAATGGGACCATGACTTAATATGTCCTTGGTCCTAGGCAGAAAGCAGGTAAACCTTGGAGAGTGAGCTGCAAATCACAAAATCAATTAATGATTCCTTTTGCTGATTTTTATTTCAAATAGTGTTCATTAGTACAATATATTCATAGAGTGACTTCCAGGCTTATCAATAAAACTCTGAAAAACTATATGTAGTTATTGATCTTCAATATGGTTTTTCTATTCCGAACATTAGCCAAAAAAAAAAAAAAAAAAAAAAACAGTATTTGGATGCTTTAATTTAACAAGGCAATACTATGTCTTTATTAATTTGCTTCAGCGCTTCTATGACACAGAAGATCTTTTAATCTTATCACTAAATTCATATTCTGCTCTGTTACTTGCATTATAGTGGATTCATAGGACATGGTGGACAGAAAATAGAAGGTATACCAGATGACTGATAAAGCATTATTGGTAGAGCGGGGAAATGAACCATAAAATAATATAGGGCCCTGATCCTCCCCTGAATATCTGGGGAATTGAGAAGTCTGGAAATATCAGGATATTCTTTTCAAAATGAATGATAGTTTGTGTCACTTTGTACTCTGACACAATGAATGGACATAACACATTGGCAAGAAATTGGCAAGAAAAAGAATGTGTTGATTTGCACATGCTACTATAATTCAGTAAGTGAGTAGCTGAAAATGCTGTCAATATTGACAGAAGATGCTATCAATATTGACAGAAAAAACAGGAAAGATAGCCTACCTGGTTTTGGGTGTACAATAGTGAGTTTCTCAGTGATATATGACCTATGGAACTGAATATCTAAGTGTGTTGCATGCCTGGGTAACCACTGGTGTTAGAGGTGAGATCTCATACAGAGAAACACAGCCAAGTCACTACAATGTTCTTTACCAACCCCAGGTCTTCATTGACAAGGATTTATTCTCCCTGAGAAAAAAATAAATTTTAGCTCATTATTGTTTTTGTCTTGTTTTGTTTTAGAAATGGAGTACCTTATTTCACAATTTGGCAGCCCTGTAGACTGAGACACTTATCATGAACTGGGTGTTATCAACCCAGAAAAACCTAACACATGCTTCAGATCTAAGTCATGAAATTTAAATGTGAGTAGAACCTAAAAGTGCAAGTGTATTAACGAGCAGCTTGTATTGCTATTCTGTTTATCCTTAACATATTCCACTCCTCCCTAAACTTACAGAAAGAGACAAAGAAGTGCACTGAAAGCAGAGCAAAATGATTTCCTAAAGAACTTTTGTAGCATCTGGAAATAGGAATAGGGTGGTGGTATTCTAGCCTTGCTTAAAAGTTGAATTTCATAGCACCTAATTCTTTTAGGAAAGAGAAGAGCCTGGATTACACAAAAAGTCTACATGAATAGGTGTAAAAAATTGGACAGAGCAGGACTTGGAAAAAATGGTATATGGGAATAGAACAGTAGGTTGCCTTAAAGGGAGTGTGTAGATGTAAACTTTGACATTGATTTAGAGTGTGGAAATATTGGTCAATATGAAAAGGCACAGCAGAAGGTCTTCACTGCAATGGGGTCACGCACTATTTTAATGCTCCCAAGCTGATCTCTTTCCCAAGCCTCCTTACTACTTGGCCAGTGTTCTGTGTGACCTTGATGGCTGGGTGGGGGTTCTGTAGTACCAGAGACTTCCTGATCCCAGGTCACTAACTCCAGCTTCTGCTGCATGTATAAATTCTCAGCATCAGTAAGAGGCTAAATCTAAATGCATTATTCCCTAGGAATCTAGCCAGGCATATGATATGGTTTACAGCCTTGGACCTCTTTCACCTTGAAGGGAATAATAATTGATCTAGACTGAACTAACACCTACCATGGCTGTGGATTTTCTTTCCCTTCTTTACATGCCTCTCAGCAAGCTCATGACTGGACTTTCTGAAAACCTTCTTCAATTTTTGCTTTTGACCAGAAAATAATTCAATATAGCCAAAATTAAGACAAGAGTCTGGCAACTATGGACTTTATCATTCTTATTTGTGCCCTAGCATGCAGAGTTAACCAAAATTACAGAAATGAAAGCATCTGTAGAACGGATGGAAGTAAATAGAAATGAACACATAACAAACTGCATGCTTTCCAACGGACCTCCTCTATCCCCACCCTCTCACTCTCATGAACAGAGCATGTGTTTTCTGAATCAGGCCAGAGAAAGGAAACAAGGAATGAAAGGGTATGATATCTCTCTCGTGAAACATTCCCAAGTGAATGTTGGACATTCTTCCACCTCTGAGTCCCATCCCCTGGTCTTAGAGCCCTACCAAGAGGCTTTGAGTGCAGGATTAATCTTCCAATCAGAAAGCCCTACAGTAGAGTCATTGAGAGTCGAGTCGGAAGTTTTCCAACTCAGGCTCTTCAAGGTACAAAAGAAACAAGAAGAGGTATACAGATCCTGATAGATGGTCTATTTTGCTATGAGCAGGTTGTAGTATATTTAGAACCCAAAGTCTGCCCTGGAATGCCTCCTATCCTGGCCCAGGAACTAGTAAAATTTATTGCAAGGCTTCCAAAACTTCAGAAAGACTACAATAACTTCACTCTTTTAGGACCACCAATAAATTCCATTGCTCAGAAATTGTAGTTATGTATACCTCATCCAGAAGACAGCCTCAGCTGCTTGCTACATTCGCTGTTGGCAAATGGAATGTTGAATGCTTAATGGAGACTAAAAGCATAATTAACTGTGAGAATCTTATTGTCAACTGCAGAAACATCAGGTTTTACTCTGATTATTCTAGAAAGTATAGCTTAAAACTGAGTTTAGGTGAGAGTTTTGGTTTTAAATTTCAGAAAGCCATAGAGAAATGGAAAAGGTAACAAGTCAGAAATGAAGTAAATCAAAACACAGAGTGATGCACTTCTCAATCAAGGGAGGTGTTGGAGTAGCTCTATGAAAACTGTGCCTTTACTAACAGTGAGCTATGAACAGTAAAAGAAAGCAATGAATTTAAGGTTCATTCTCCAGTTAACTCTCTCATCAAATTCCAGTCCACAGACAGCCCTTCTTTTCCAAGATGCTTTTGTTAGCTGCTCTGAACAGCCACTATCAAAGCCTTAGATTCCTCCATGTCATCTGGAAAAGGCCTGGATCCTGGAATCCCTGCCAGTCACCAGCACTGCAGAGTTCAGGAGCTTGGGGAAAAAAACAGCCCAAAATAGTGACTTGCAACAAGCACTTCTGAAGCCAAGTGAACCACCAAGGCCTGGGACACAGGAACAGAAGGAGAGATCTTGGCTGGGGCAGGAATCAGAGCTCGTAGTCACATTGTGATGAACTTACCTTATCTTCATCCTTTCATTCTCATGAACAGAATTGTACGATTTTAGCTTGCCCCCTTTTCCCATTCATTTCTTTTTTAAATGTGGGGTATACTAGAGATAACTAAATTTATCAGTTTTTATTTATAGTTTACAGAACATCAAAAGTTATAATTAGAAGGAAACTAAACACACTGGAATATTTTTGTTTGATGTTAGTACAGGATGAGAACTGTGGGTTTAGGTTCATCCTTGGCAGATAGACAAGCAGCCTTCCTAGAACTTTGCTTAAAGAGGATATCTTTTCTCCAGCTTGTACTTGGTAGTCTCTTTGTCGAGAATCAGATGGCTTAAGATCCCTGAGTTTATTCTACACCTTTTTATTTCATTGGTCAGCACTTCTATTTTTGTGTCAGTACTGTGCTGGTCCCATCCCTGTGGCTTTGTGGTATAACTTGCTATCTGGGACTGTGACGGATCCTGCTTTGCTCTTTCTGTTCATGTTCACTTTAGCTCTTTGGAATATCTTCTACTTCCATGTAAATTTGACAATGTTTTTCTATTTCTACAAAGGATGCCAGTGGAATTTTAATTGGCACTTCATCAAATGTATATGTCATTTTTGGTAAAATGGTCATTTTGATAAAATTTATTATGCCCATCAAGGAACACAAAAAGTCATTTTATTTTCTTATGTCTTCTTCAGTCTCTATTTATGAGCACTACAGAGTTTTTTATACCTGATTCAGTTGCTTTCTAGGTATTTAAGTTTTTAAAAACTAAATATGAATGGGATTGTTTTCCTAATTTCTTTTTCAGTGGATTAATTGTTGGTGTACAGGAATGCTATTGATTTTTTTGTGTTAATTTTGTATTCTGGGACTTTGCTGAACTTGCTTATTAGTACTAAAAGTCTTTGTGGAATTTTTGGGGGGCCTTCTACATAAGGATCACATCCTCTGCATAAGTATAATCTGACTCTTCCCTTTTCTATTCATGTTCCTTCATTTCTTTCTCTCACCTAATTTTTCTGGCTGAAGTGTCTTTTCTTTTTTCTTTTTTTTCTTTTTTGTGTCTTTGGGAAGGGTCTACAGGCTGTTCAGGGTCTCGCTACTAGGTCAGACTCATAGTGATCCTCCTGTTTACAGCCTCCCAAGAGTTGGGATTATAGGTGCGTATGCCAATTCTCAATTGCCTTCCCTGCCCACCCTGAGGGTGGGGATGGCACAGTAGGCCTGGGGATTGAACCCCCAGCCCCTGAGACTGCTTGCAGGTACTTTAATCCACTGAGCTATTTGGCTGGCCCTCTGACTGAACTTTCAAAGGGAATATTGAACAGGAGCAGTGAGGGTGGAAACCCTCATGTTGCTCTTGATTTGTAGAGGGAATGTTTTCAGGTTTTCTCCATTAAGCATAATGTTGGCACTGAGACAAGAAATATACGCAAGCACAGAAACAATGAACCTGCTGGAATATAGGTTAACAATCTTAAAAATGTAGATATAGGGAAAAATCTAAAAAGAACTCCAATTGCTTAAGAATACCAAGAGTCAACAAATGGAATTATATCAAATATATATTCCCTGCATAGCAAAGAAATCAGTTAACATATTAAAGAGACACCCTATAAAATCAGAACAAAAATCTACCAACTACTTCTTGCACAAAGGACTGATATTTACAATATATAAGCAGCTAAAAATAATTCAGACAGTGCCTCCAAAAAGACACAGTCAAAAAATGAGCAATCAAAATGAATAGTTACTTCTCAAAAGAATGAAAAGATAGAAAGCACTTGAAAATGAATTCAACATATTTGACCATTAAATTCAAAATCTTTGACACATTTTCAATGTGAAAGCAACACTGAAATTTTTGACTTACTCCAGAAATAATGGTTATCATCAAGAACTAAAAAAAGGGAAATATAGGTGAGGTTGTAAGGAAAAAAAAAACCTATTCTACACAACAGAAATCAACACAGAGTTTCCTCAAAAAATTGAATTCCATTTGCCCACCTACCCCAATTTTGGCTACTTCCCTAAAACACTTCAAGTCATCACATTGCAGTGATTATAGTGGTAGGACTAGCAATATGTAAATTATGGAAATATCCAACAGACTCATTAACAGATAAATGTATAAAAATGTATCAAGAAAACTTTTATGGCCTATTTGGTTTTAAAGAAAAATAAATGGATGGACATGGATGGCACTTAACAGCACAACAATAAATAAGAAATCAGACACAGTTAATTATCATATGGTTTCTCTTATATGAAAATTCAAAATAAAAAGGTAACAAAATGAAAGAGACATTAGGTATAAGGGTGATCCATTGTGTCAACTTGACAACTGAGAACTTCAGAAGTGCAACAGGTGACTCAGCAGGTGGCTAGGCTAAGTGACTCAGCAGGTGGCTAGGGTTCTCACTTTGTACACTGTATAAGTCTGCGAAAGAAGACAGCATGGAGATGGTTTGGGCTGGAGGCCAGCATACAAAATAAGAGAGGGACAGAGGCTTGCTGTACCCCTTCTGCTCCTGTTGCTTGTGCTGCCTTATGCTGCCTTGAGCTGTTGCTCCTGTGCCACAGCACCCTGCTTTGGAGCCAGCTGATTATGGGCTAATAGCTCCACACACTGTGAGCTAAATTAATCTTTCCTGTCTTAAGTTTTGGTACTGAGCATTATGTCTCAGAGATGCAAGAAAAGCAGCCATGATAGAATTTGGTACCAGGACTGGGGCCATTACTGTAGCTGTACATGACCATCTGGTTCAAAAACTTTAGGAATGGCATTTGGAGACAGTTTGTAAAGATTAGAAATATCAACTGAAAGAGCATAACTTGGGCAGCTTAGCTATTATGCATGGGTGATTCTGATCAGAGCTCAGTAATTGAGAATGGTGATAGAAATCCTACTGGTAAAAATCAGGCTTGTAAGGTTTCTGTTGGGAGAACTGCACTGGCTGTTGGAGTCCAGACAACATGCGTCATGGCTTGGCAGAAAGTTTATCTGCATTTTGTTCATGTCCAGAGACTTTACCTGAAACTGAGATTAAAGCTGGTAGACTAATTAATTTGGCATAAAAACATTCAAGGCAGTGAAATATTGAAGCTGTGGCACAGCTATTGTTAGGGTATTTTAGCCAGATCTACATTGAGCATCAAGAGTAAAGGGCCCAGGAGAAGGATTTAGAATGTTGGGAGTTTGACCAGAAAGGAAGTTCCAGTGAAGCTGTGGTTACAGTGATATAGCTGAGGAGATCTCCATTGCTTAGTAGGAACAGGAGAAAAGAAAAGATGGACTGAGTGCATCACAGGAAGCAGCAAGTTCATACCCTTTCCAGTCCCAGAAATGCAAAAATGAAAGATTGTTTTGAGAAGAGGGTCACAGAGCACCATGTACCAGAATGGAAGCACCATAAGAAAATTTGTTCCTAAGAATTGGATTCAGAGTGCCCAGAAATCCAGGCACTTGACCCCCACATCCATGTGAGAAGAAAACCTGGATACTGCCCCTGCTGGCAGTGGACCTTGGCATCAGCAGTGTGGTGCTAGTTTTAGGTGCATGCAGAAAGAAAGAGTTATGATGCTAAAAACGTCTTCCACCTCCATTTCAGAAGGCCTGGGAGGCTAGGTAGAGAGCCCCTGAAAGAGCAGTGTGTGACACTATGAGTGTGAAGCTAAAGGCGCATTGGAGACTCTAGAAGTTAGGAAAACCCAGGAATCTGGATCACTTCAGGAAAACAAGGAGTGAGCAAAGAATGCCCAAGAGAAAAGTTGTGGTAGACAGAACCACAAGAAGTGCTGCAGAGTTCTGTAGCCACTGAAGACCTTTGGAGCTCATAAATTACCACAGATTGACTCAGATGTGCACATGGGACTATAGAACTTAATACTTGTCCCTTGAATGTTGGAAATGTTTAACTTTGTTTTCTTTTGTACAGGAGCTCACAGCCAAGAGTTTGCCTTACATCTTGGAGACTTGGAACTTCCACTTTTCAGCAATGCTGAAACTGTTGTAACTTTTGCAGCTATTGCAGTTGGATTAAATCGTAGGGCTCTGTTGGTCTCTCCATGTGATCCATTGTGCCCCGGGAGAAATGTTGGCAGGAATAAGGAAAAGGTAGACAAGAGCTGGGTGAGGTGGTGACTGTCTACCTGGTTGGCACGAGGACCCCCGAGCAGCAATGTGAATATTTATTTATACCTTTGCAAGGTTAGCAACACATGACATGTTTGCCTAGTGACTAACGGATGACATTAACCAGTCGGGATGTTTGTCTTAGGACTGAGGTAGCTTCTCTGTCTGCCTAGCCCCGCTTTCACATGTTTGACCAATTTTCCAGCTTCCATGGCTCCCAACATTAAATAAATGCCTTTTTGTATGAGTCTTTGGGAAACCAGGGCCAGACGTTATGGTTCTAATGTAATTCTAATGTTGATAGACTTAATATGGGGACTTAAGTTTTGTTACACCTGTGTTGTAATGTTCAAGTTGTGAAATGATAAGAATAAGCATGTCTTTATATCTGAAAACTAGTTTAAATAAATGTGCCTATTGCCAGCTAGGCAAGGCGTGCATTGTGATGACTGATACATTGTGTCAACTTGAGAACTGAGAACTTTAGAAGATTAACTAAATGGCTCAGCAGGTGGCCAGAGTCCTCACTTTGTAAACATCCTGAGCTGGTGGAAGAGGAGGGCATGGAGAGGGTGTGGGTGGATTGCTGGCATACAAAATAAGGAAGGGAAAGAAGTTTGCTTTCCCCTCGTGCTCTTGTTACTTTTTCTATCTTCTGCTTCCTTGAGCAGTCACCACTGTGCTATGCCACTCTGCCTTGGAGCCAGATGATTATATTCTGAAACCTGCATACACTGTGAGCTAAATAAACCTTCACGTCCTTAAGTTTGGACATCATGTATTGTATGTCAGCAATGAAAGACCAAGATATTAGGAAGCAGGAAGATGGTTTGTAGTGATGGAAAGAGGATCTGGAGAATGGAGAACGAAAGATGAATGAGAAATGTAGAGTGATCCAACCGTGACATTTAGAAGTATCCATTCCCTAAGTCAAATGTAATTATTATGTATCACAAACATATACCCCTGAGAAAAAATTTTAATTGAATAAAACATTGAATATTTGTACTTCAGGTAAGTCACATCATTGGAATTTTTGTTAACCATACTTGGAGCCAAAGAAAAGGAGAATTTCATTTGTAGAAATGATAGCTTCATTATTTCAGATACATGAGTTTTACTGTGGTTTGTATCATTTGAATGTTAAATCTAGTGACAAGAAATATGTTGAGTAGGACAACTAAATGATTGGCTTTAATAAGTACCTTCCTCATATTTCCAATGACTTCTAAATATCCTTCTCTTGTTTGGGGTATTTTCTGTGTTAGATTCTTGAAAATCTAAAATAGAATGTAGAAACCAATTTAGCTAAGTTTGCTCACAGCTAGGATGTAGCATGAGATCTACACATCACTAATGAGGCAGGCTCACAGGAATTTCTTCTCAGTGAAGGAAATAAAGATGCAACATGAAACCCAGTCACCACCACGGCAGTAAGTGGTGAGATTCTGTCCAGATTCCATCAGCTGTTGTGGAAGACCTTACTAAGTATCATCTTGTGAAGTGTGGAGGCTCTACTCAAAGTTGACAGCAGAATGCTGGAATAGAAAAATGTGATGTTATTTTGTTTATTTTATTTATTTATTGCATTTAGTGCAGGGTCTACAGGGTCTCACTACAAAGATCGGACTGGTAGTGATATCTGCCTGTCTTCAGCCTCCCAAGAGCTAGGATTACAGGCACATGCCACCACGCCCAGTCTCAATTGCTGGCTCAGCTTGCCCCAGGGGTGGGACCAGCACAGCATGCAGGGGATCGAACCCCAGCCCCTGGGTCTTCCTAAGTAGGTGCTTTAATCCACTGAGCTATTTGGCCAGCCCATGGCTGTTATTCTTGACTGAGAGTTTTATTCCCTGGTTATTCCAAATATTTTGTGAGTGCCCAATATTGTTTTATTAAAAGTGAATTTTAGCATTCACATTGAAAACCCTCAATAGTTTTATTATAATTTTCTATGTTATGTATGCTCATGTCAGAATGGTTCTATATTTTCACAGTTTTATAAGTAACTATGAGGCTCAGGGGCCTGGGGTTCAATCCCAGGTCTGCCATGCTGGCCCCACCCCCAGAGTCCACTGAGACTGGGCATGGTGGAACATGCCTGTAATCCCAGCTCTTGGGAGGCTATGAACAGGTGGATCACTGTGAATCCAATCTAGTAGTGAGACCCTGAACACCCTGTAGACCCTTCCCTTAAATACAAAAAATAAAAATAAAAATAAAGTAATACAAAAATAGTACACTCTTTGAAATGAATGTCTTACTTTGTCAAAACTACCTACACGTGCTCACGTATAACCAACAAAACCTCCGTCAAGTATATCATTGCTATGATTTGTGTCTAGTTGGTCCCTAAAAGCCTCATGAAGTCATGGAGCAGGTTCAGTCACAGTCATAAGTGTGTGCATGATTCACGGTCCAATGCTGGGATTACAGGGGTGAGTGCTGTACATGCCCTGGGGCAGGCAGCCTCAATACAACATAAGGGAGGGTGAGAGAGCCATGCTCTTTCTGCTCCTGCCGCTCTGGCTCTTGTTGCTTTCTCTTTCACTGCCACTATGAACTGCTGCCCTCTGCTATATGCCACCCTACATTGGAACCAGCCCAGTATTGACTGAAACCTCTAAAAACTGTGAGCTAAATAAGCCTTTCCTTCCTTAATTCTGGGCATCAGGTATTTTGTCTCAGTAATAAGAGAAAATTAACAGAACAATTATGAAGCAAAACAAAACTAAAATATGTGAAACATGCAGTTAAATATTTGTTTATATTTGAATTTGGTGCATATTTTAGAATATGCATATGTCCCAAAGCATAAAAACTGAAGTTTCACTAAAATAACCACATTGCTTAAAATATTTAAATTTATTATAAGCAAGTCTTTGTCAATTAAAACTATACGCTGAGACTCCAGTCTTCATTCTTTCCAATTTTATAGACAGAAGTCTAATTTTATCCATGAAATTGTACTTTTGTTTAAATAAAATGCTAATTCATTCTATTCTCAACTCTCAGGAAGCCTAAAGATGGCTCTTTTTGAATAAGATAGGAAATTAAATTTAATTATTATATCTGAATATAACATACAAGACTATATGTTCTCTTTTTCAACACTGCAGAACATTTTGATTTCCTGCCAAAAAGTCACTAAGTCAACTACATAGAGAATATGAGAAAGTGGAAGAAAAATGTCACTCATTACAATCTTGGTGCCACCATCCATGCTACGCCAAATACTCAACTCAAACATCATAAGACATGAGGGTAAAATGAGAGAAATAATCACAAGAATCAAAACAAGCAATAGACATGCACTTCAATATGTAAGTGACACTTTCAGATTATAAATATTATGTGATGAAGTAGAAACTTTCCAAATAATGATAATCCTTACCAAGACAAAATTATCATTACACAATGCTTAGATTATTGGTAATTGCTTATAAGGTGGACTTCTAGTTATGAATAAACACAAATTACACATTTATATGTGTACATACAGTTTGATATTATAAATTTATATGTGTATTGTGGTAGACTGACTGATGACCAACTTGGAACTTGTAGAAGAACTGAGTCAGTGTGGTGCTAGGTATGGAAAGCCTGCCTGGGGCTTGTTTTCAACAGCATAACAGGAGAAGTTGGGGGAAGATGGTGCACTGTTGGTCCTCCTGGAGAAGTTGTCAAGGCAGCTTTCCTGATATGAACTCAGCTGCTCTTATCACTGGCAGAGTTCAGATCCTTGCTGTCACTGAGGACGGCTGAGGTTCTCTTCAAGAGAACCTTGAGTGTCCTCACCTTGGGTGACCCTTCCTGGCTGCAGTGCAGATCCCCTGCTCTGCTGGTGCTCATTTACTGGCTCCCACCGCTGACCGTGGGTCCTTCACAGAGATCTCCGGTACAGACTTGCATGAGACATTGCCATGGGCTCTAGGCCTCCTGCTGGACTCATGCAGGATGTTGCCATGGGATCGAGGAGCCCAGCTGGATTCTCTGGGTGTCTACGGCATGGACAGATCTAGGTGCTCTTGTGCATTTGCCTTTTGGGGTGAATATAATAAAATAATTCTATAAAAAACTCCTGTTCTTTTAGTTACTTTTCTCTCATTGCTGGGACAAAATGCCCAACACCCAAAATTAAGGAAGGAAAGGTTTATTTAGCTCACAGTTAGTGGAAGCTTCAGTCTACTCTGCTGGCTCCAAGACAGGGTGGCACATGGCAGAGGGCAGCAGCTCGTGACAGCAGAAAACAGCAAGAAGCAAAGGGATTAGCAGTGGCTGTGGCAGCTAGCAAGCCCCTCTCCCTTCCTTATGCTGTTAGTAGATTACCCACTATAGGGCAGTTGTAGCACTTGCCCATAATCCCAGCATTGGATCATGAATTAATCACAAACTCTAGAAGCCACCACAATGACTGCATAAGGCTTTGAGGGGACAGCAAGACACAAACCATAACACATTTCTGATTTGTTTTTATTAAACACTTTATTGTTGATCTGTATTACGCCAACTAACACTAACAGTACCTATTACATTATTTCATATTTATTACTCATTACTTTTAGGGTAAGCTCAAGCAGTGGAAAGATATGTGGATAATTTCACAGTTTTGAAACTAGGCATTGCATTTCTCATCAAAGCTTTAGTTTACACCCCTATTTGGCTGCTATCAATAACTGATGTCAGCATAACCACGATAAAACTGTGGAGTGTTTTCTATTTTAATTTTTGAATAAATTTTTAAAACTGTTGTATATATTTGGATGTAAGTAATTTTATAGCATTTAACTTCCATTTCATTTCTGTTAATGTTGGTTAACTGTATGTATAATATGCTTCTGTGCGACTCAGCAACTCCTGCACACAGCAGGCGCCGACCAAGTCAGCCTGGCTTTGTTTTCCCTCCCCAACCTCCCAACATTCAGTGGTCACCATTCTGGGTTCTGATCAACAGTTTCCTTTTGTGCTTGTTCGTTCATTTGTTTGTATTTGTTTCTGTTTAGTACAAGGGATTGAACCTAGGACTTTGAGGTTTCCAGACAGGTGCTTATGCCATTGAGCCATCTCCCCAGATATTTGCTTGTATTTTAATTTTCACATATGAGAGAGAACAGTTTTTCTTTTTTTATGCACAATGTCTAGATCTTTTATTTTTTTCAAAGTTTTTTTGATAAACAGATAGCAATGAGACAGTTTCATATCAAATTGGAAGTACAGTTTCAACAAATAATACACTGCATATATTCCTCTTAGTTGCTAATTACTGTACAAGATGCAGACTTGTGATCCTATTTACGAACACCATTAGAACAAATCATTCTATTCATTAAGAGAATGCAACTATATATCTATCCTAACCACTTTGAATACACAGATACAAAATGGACATTCATCGGTATACCCATTTTTTCTAAGTTCCATTATTGAAACTCAGCAAAATATTCTGAAAGAGTCCAGTAGCCCATAATAGTATTGGGTCTTCTGTTTAACTGGCAATGTCAGAAATTATTGACCTGAGTCCCCCACAGCTCAACATAAAGTATGAAGACGAAATATAGGAAGAGAACAGTTTTTCTATGTCTGTCTAATTTCATGTTATATAATCTGCCAGCTCCATTCACCTTATAGCAAATGAAAAGGCTTCATTCCTATTATCCCTCAGGAGTACTCTACTGTGTATTCACACCACACCTTCTTTATCAACTTGTTGATGAGAACTCATACTAATTCCACGTCATAGGTATTTGTGAATAGTCTATAAGAAACATGGCCGTGCAATTTTTCTCCTTGATATGCTGATCTGGGGTTATACATA
This sequence comes from Octodon degus, assembly GCF_000260255.1. Lineage (NCBI taxonomy): Eukaryota > Metazoa > Chordata > Mammalia > Rodentia > Octodontidae > Octodon > Octodon degus. The sequence goes on from NW_004524637.1 coordinate 5,467,762, forward strand.
GTAGATCCATTTTTCCATTTTTTTTAGGAGTCTACATTCTTTCCTCCATAATGGCTGTATTAATTTAGATTCCCACACAATGTAAAAGCATTGTTTTTTTATATCCTCAAAGCATTTGCTTTTTGGAAATAGCCATTATAACTAGAGTGGGAAGATATCTCACCGGGGTTTTGATTTGCATTTCCCTGAAGGCTACAGATACTGAGTGTTTTTCATATTTTTTTTAGATGGTAGTATTTCTCCTTTTGAAAATGTCTGTTATGATCAGTTGCTACTTTTTAAATTGGATTACTTGGGGTGTGCCATTATTATATTTTGGGGGTATCTTGTCTTCTAAATATTAAACCATTGTTAGGGGACTAGTCAGATTCATTTTTTTCTCTAACTTGTCTCTGTTTCTTGAAGCAGAGGCTTTTTAATTTTATATCTCTGTCTCTGTCCCTCTCTGCCCCATCTCTCTCTGTCTCTCTCTTTCTCTTAGTCTCTCTCTATGTCTCTCTTTTGTCTCGCTGTTTCTGTCTCTGTCTCTGTCTCTCTCTCTCTCACCTCTCTAGGTCTCTTTATCTCCCCTTCTGTCTCTACTTTTGTAGTCAACAGCTAAAATAAAAGATCAGTAACTATACCAGTTTCTTGACATGTTTTCTCTGTTTTTTCCTCTAATGACTTCAGCCTTTCAGTTCTTACATTTAGATCTTTGATCCATCTTTAGTGAATTACAGTACAAGGTGAGTGACAAAGTCAAAATGATTGACGATTCTGCTTCTTATATACCTTTCATATTCGAATGCTATTTTCTTTTTGAAATTGTTTTAAATTACTCATAATAAAGAATTCAATATTTGGAATGGCATTATGCCATTTCTAAAGCAATAGTGGCATAAAATTTTTTTACCTGCAATATTTTAGCATTACTTCAGATAAAGAACCAGGAGAAAAAATCTCTACCAACATATATCTGCATAAGAAGGAGTTTGCATTTGGGATTTCTGAAGAGGCCCCTGTGTTAAAGGCTTAGTCTTCCACTTGGCACTGCTGAAAAGGAGTGAAAGCCTCCCGAGTGCAAGGCCTCCTCAGAGTTCTCAGCTCACTGATGATGTACTTTTCAAGGTATTGTGGGCTCTTGCACCTTTTGAGCTCTTCCTTCCTCTTTACCTTGAGCTGCCATGGGACGAATGAGCTGCTTCCATTAGGCCCATATGGCATGATGCACTCCCTTGCCAAAGACCTAGAACAACACTCCAAAGACCATGTACAGAAGCTTCCAAAACTACTGCCAGATAAAGCTTTGTCTTTTTCAGTTTATTATATCAGCTATTTTGTTACAGTAACAGAAATCTGACTAAAACAGAGGAAAAAGCAAAACAACAAAAATGGTGATCCATTCTTCATTAAAGTAAAAATCTGAGACATGAGGACCAATAAAATATAAAAAGTGGTTTCTATGAATTACCTGTCTAAGATGAATAGTTGCTTAATGAGAAGTTTTCTGAAACACCCAATATGCTTTGTAATTTCTCTTACTGCAAACATCATAGTAGGGAAATCTAAAGTGTAGGAGAAGAAATGGCACAATGAGATGATATATTTACTTGTATCGACATATGCCAGTTTCTATAATTGCATATTTTCTGCCCAATAAGTGATCCCATTGTTGTATAATTTGTTTCCTGTGGAAGTTAAACTATATTGGGTTATTTTATTGTATTCAACAATTATGAAAAGGTCCTTTAAGGGCTTCTACAAATACAGCATCTCTCACAGCAGTAGAACACCCATCTGTGACAAAACAAAACA
>NW_004524637.1:5469655-5538348 GCF_000260255.1 Octodon degus
TTGGATAGATATACAGCTACTTTCTCTTAGTCCAATGAGAAGAAAGGTATGTACTATTGTTTAGTCAAGATATCATGTCTGCATCTTGTCCTCTGGATAACTACTATGAAGACAACAATAGGCAATGTAGTAATTATCATAACTGACCTACTAACCTGTTTTAAAACTCTTTCATTGCTATTTTATCTTTTTCACATTGAATGCATATTTTTTAAAAAGAAAATTTTTATTAACCAAGAATCATGACAAATTTTTTTTTCTTTTTTTTTTAATTATTATACAAATGCATTCATTGGCAATATCCAGATCTGGGAGAAAGCCAGAGAGACAGAAAACAGTGCAGTGCTTGGCCAGAGGGAGGGAGGAAGAACAGGGAGTGACTGCACAGTGGCTGCCTTAGTGTTGCCTTAGCCTCTGAAGCGACTGCACTGTACGAGGCTCCCCTATGCGCGCTGGAAGAGGCGCTGCCTGTACAACATGTGAGAGTGCCACACCCGCTCATTGCCCTGCTCCGAAGGGGTCATTTTATGTTGTGTGGATTGTATGTCCTTCAGGGTCACTTACAGGTTCCCAGGCAGGGAAACATACTACTGCTCATCAGAAACAGGTAGAAGCAGGAGTTTGGTGACCTCCTGGAACTCGACAATTCCCATGCAGGCTCTGTGTCCACATCAGGAATCCTAAACTTCTCACAGAAGAAATAGGGCAGCTGACAGCTCCCAGTACCTGGAGTGCTATTGTCTTAGTCTCTGGGAAACGTTTCCCTCATTCTTTCAGCATAGGTCGGTTTCTCACTCCTCGGTGTCTCTAGTACAGCAAAGGCAGGGTCAGAAAACCCCTCTGGGACATGGGGGAGTGGAAGGAACCACCAGCGCTAGGTGGTGTGGTCAACTCTGGAGCCCACACATGGACTGGATTTCCAATGGAGATACAGTGACCTCTTTAAAGTAAGTCCACGGTCTTCGTTACTGTTCTCATTGCTGAGACAGAATACCGAACACCCAAAGTCAAAGGATTTTGCTGTTTGGCTTTCAGTTTGTAGAGGTTTCAGTCCATAACTGGCTGGCTCCAAGGTGGGACCGCAGGGCAGATGTGTTGCAAAGGAGAACTACTTCATTGTGGGCAGAAGGTAGCAAAGTGAGCAAGCAGGGAACCTTGGCAACTTCTTTTTTCCACTTTATACTGGGGGAAGTATGAAGCATAGAGTACTGGGACAGTGCCCAACCAATTAGTGGACTGATTTAGTAGTACTACTGATTATTGATTTAGAAATCACACAACCTTGATCCCAGGATCACACACTCTAGATTCAGCCACCTTTGAAGAAAACCACATGGATGACCCTAAGAGGCTTTTGGGACACATGAAGACACTATATATCACTTACTAAGCTGGTGCAGTGTCACTGAGCTATATCACCAGTCCTAGACACAAACCATAAATCCTGCCCTTGGCCCCCAAAAGTTTCATATACATTCCTTTGCACAAAAAGCATTTACTCCATCTCTAACAGTAGTCAAAATCCTAATAGCTTTAGCATTGCTGAAAAGCCCAAGTCTTCTGATATTTGCAGCAAACTCTTAGCTATGATCTCCTGTACAAATGAAAAGGACATTAAAGACTTCCAACATTCAGTGGTACGTAGACATTACCATTCCAAATGGTACGAATCAGGGGGATAAGGGAGTACAAAAGGATGGGATGAAAGCAAGTCCAAAATCTAGCAGGATAAACATTAAGCCCTAACGTTCTCTGTGTGGCATCTGAGGCAAGCTGCGAACTCCAGAGGACTTGAGTGGCTCCAACCGTACTACACTTGTAGTCGTGGCTTCTCTCCAGCTCAGGAAACAAAATTATTTTTTTCTTGTAAACTTGTTTTGTGGGGCTCAACTTGCAAAAATATTTGCAGTCTTACATCATTATATTTTGTTTTACTGGCCTATAACTTCACAATGCCATTTTTCCCTTAATATGGAATCTTTGTAGTTTGTGTAACTCACTCACCTCAATTCTTATTCATCTTCAGTGAAACTGTGCTGTACTGCAAAAATAACATATGGTCATTTCTTAGATCTTGTAGTAATACATCAAGGTAAACAATGGACTATATCCTACCTGCTTGACTTTTTATGATTTTTCTAGATTTTAGGTTATGGTTTTTGTATAGGTTATTTAAATTAGAGATGGAAATGGGACAAAATAAAAAGTAAAACTTCCTGTCCCACCTCAAAGTGCTCTTAATTAAATGAAGAAATGACTGAGAATCCTTCTGTGTTTTTCAATGTTTTCAATGTCAAAGAAAATGACACCTTGATAATCTTAAACGCTAAAGAAAATGTCAAAGAAAATCTTCACTGCCTTTCTGCATTCAAGAAATGAAAAAACGTGGGCAGGAAAAAAAATAAAGCAAAATAAACGTTCAATGTCTACTGCATATTGAATTAAAGACAAATTTTGTTTCATGCTTATGTTCACAATACATAGTCACTCATTTCATTTATGGACTGCCTGAGACACTGTTTTTGTTTGTTCGTTTTTGTACTTTTTAGGGAAGCGTCTACAGGATATTCAGCTTAGATTGGACTGGTAGTGATCCACCTGTTTACAGCCTCCCAAAATCTGGGATTACAGGCGCGCACGACCACGCCCAGTCTCAATTGCCGGCTCAGAGCCCCGCGGGGGCAGGGGCGGGGCAGGGCCCCCGCACTGCAGGCCTCGGGTTCGCACCCCTGGCCCCTGAGCCTGCTTGCAGGTGCTTTAATCTGCTAAACTATTTGGCTGGCCCTTCCCTGAGACACTTTGAAGAGAGAAAAGGAATGCTTCAATAATTATCATAGGAAAACAGGAATTTATCAGGAGTATCCTATGGAAATCAGGAGATATTGTTGCATTCATTCTATAAGTATTTCTTTTCAAAACCTTAAATTAATTCCTTGTTTGTTAAATAAAAAAATCTCAGAAAAAAGTTACTTTTTTTGTTCTCTGTCATTTTCTTGTTATTCTTGAAAACATCACGCGGTTGTAATATATAAATGACTTAAAATTATAAATAAAATAATATTTAGAAATACTGTCATTAAATGTTGAACAATGAATTTATAGAATGGAAATGTACATGTTTTTTTTTAATGTAAAGATTGCAACATCTCACATGTGGTCTAATTACTGGTATAACTTTGAAATCACTATAAATACAAATAATCTTTTAGCTTCCACATTGTAAACACTTTTAATTTATAATGATGACCAAAATCATAAAGTGCCACTGTTGAAATATGTTGCCTAATCATAAAGAAATTAATATAAATGTCATTTAGAGAATAGTGAAATTAAATATTTTTTTTCTTTTCCAAATTTCAGAAACTTCTACATGACTGAACTCAAGTTAAGAATGCTTTGAAAAACTGCAAGACAGACACAATAATGTAAGAAATTGTCTTTTTGTCTAGGTCCTAAAAAGTCTAGAGCCTTTATAAGTTGGCCTTTCTACAATTATGTCTTTCCTTTTTAGAATCACAGAAATATTAGCAAATAATACTTTATGTGGATTTTCTGTAATCCTTCTCTGAGACGTTGGACTCTCAGACATTACATAATGCTGATTAATTAGAAAAGCTCCCCAAATTACTCAATAATGGTCTCTTGTATCGTTGGAAACCTTCATTTCTTCCTTTATGATCGAGTAGGTGCCACTTTTTTTGTTTGTTTTTTGTTCTTGAATTTTTCCTTAATGAGCTACAGCTATTGTCCAGCACTTAATAGAACTCAAGTCTATGCCAGTCACCATGTCAAGTCTTGTAAAATATGACTTTTTTTCTAAGCTAAAAGGAAACATATCAAGTTTTACATTAATTAGTGAAATTTCCTCATTTAAGCTGCAAGGTGATGAGCTCCAATAGGTCACATTTCAAATAAAAGTGCGCTTACTCTGCGTTTCAGATTCCTTTAAGGTCAAAACTAGTGTTCCTGATCTGCAGGACCAATTTCAGCACGGCTGATGACACAGACATCTTTTCTGCCCTTAATTAATTTGTTGGAATGCTTTGTAAGTAATCCATATAAAACTTCTTTATTTCATCTGCTTTTTATGAAATAAAGTGATAAAGACCCAACTTAAATAATTTTTATAAGTTTTTAATCACAATATATTCAATGAAAGAGTATTAAACTGTACAACTCTGGACCAATATATCTATATGGAAATGGAGTGTTTAGGAATATATGTTTCCACAAACACATGAGAGGAACTTGAAACAGTAAGTGTTTTTCGAGTTTAAAATGACAGTACTGAGTTTCAAATAACATTTAGCACATTATCTTTGGTATATGCTAGATACTTAGAAAAGGCAAAAAGCATACCAAAAGTGGAAACAACAATAATATTGTGGCAATTGGTACTTCTCAAGGAGCTAGAAGGGCCAGGGAGATGGCTCAGTAAAGTAAGGGCTTGCCTGGCAAGCACAAGGGCCTGAGTTCAATCCCCAATACTGCAAAAAAAAAAAAAAAAAAAAAAAAAAAAAAAAAAAAAAAAAGCTAGAAAAAAATTTCCTCTGTGACATTCATGGAACAGGATTAAAATTCACACTTTAGTTAAAGTAGTGCTTTATACACCCAGCTAGAAACAAACAAACAAAAAAAGCATTTGCTTTATGAAAAGTAGAATACTGGTTTTTTGTTTTCTCTCTTGTGAGTAGGTTTAGGTTTTGCTTTGCTTTGCTTTGCTTTGCTTTGCTTTGCTTTGCTTTGCTTTGCTTTGCTTTGCTTTGCTTTGCTTTGCTTTCTAGAGGGATGCTTGCTACAGTGGCTTGGACCCAGAAACATTTACAATGAGCAACAATACCTTTTTATTTGTTAAATTGAGGGATGATCCCAGGCATTCAGGCAGGACTGAAGCTTGACATCCTCCTGCCTCAGCCTCCCATCAGGGAAGGTAGCACGACAGTCTTGAGGAGTTTCATTATTTCCAGGGCTGCTGAAGTCTTGCCAGCCCAATCAGAAGGCGGCTTTTCATGTTCAGTGTGGAGTACGACAGGGTCGCACATGGAACCACAGGAGGTACAGAGGAGCAGCAGGAATTCAGTGGTCCAGGCTGTTCACCCAAAGGACCACCCATCCTCTTGGTCAAGTGGCTTCACAGTTCCTCTTAGACTGGCACCTGCCCGAGGGCATAGAACTATGAGTCACTTTCCTTCCCATACTTTGTGTTTCTCATTTTTTAACCAGACATGTATTCCATTAAGTAAATGTAAAATATAATTTAACATTAGTTTGGACATGTGGTCAGATGAGCCTGGCTTTGCTCAGGACCCACCACTGGACAGCACAGGGAAGCACACCCTGCAGGAAGAGTGACCTGGAGGTGGAAAGGGCCGAAGGACGAGGCATTGCTTAAAAAGAGAGCTGTTTGGAAGACTGCAAATCTAACTGCAGGATAAGGGTTTGGGCTGGTAACTTAAAAAGTAAAAAGCAGACAGAATGTATTGATTATATTTTTATTTTGTTTTTTCTATATAGTGCAGTAAATACAAGTAATCAGATTGCTAGATTTTTAAATAAAAGAATTCTATGGTAAGAAAATATTTGTAAAACTACAGATTTTGTTTGAAAACCTTTCTTTCTAATAAGAGATTAGCAATAAATTCCCAGATAAATGTGAAAAATAAAATCATGCAGAGATTTATCAAACATGTTAGCATAAATTAAAAAGAGGTATAAAAATAGCTTAGACCAAGTAGAATTTAAGAAAAAGACTTTCAATACCTCTATTGATTTGGGCTATTATAAAATATAAAATGTAGCATTTATCATGGAATGTTCGGATAAATTCAAATTGCAAAAACAATGTATCAAATTATTCATGGTAATTATTAGAAAACATATAATAAATTCATGATCTAACTATGTCTAAAGAAACCTTAGAGGTAATATGCACCAAGTTAATAAAAATGTAGATTGGAAATGACAGAGCACATCAAAAAATTGCCTCTTATAATACTGAAACTTTCAATTTTAAATAGCCATAGTCTGAAAAAAAAGGATGCATAATAGGTCACAGGGGAAATATCAATAATTCCCTTAAAATATGGACATTAATTTTTACTTTAACTTTAGAATTAGATTATACTATAATAAAACATAGAACAAAGCATAAAAATTAAGTAATTAAAACTTACAAGTAAATTAACTTAGATAACATTGCATTAAAGAAAATTCACCTCAGACTCCAGACTTTTAAAACACAAATTGGGACACTATGTTGAATCTTCCCGAAGAGGAGCACGTCATACTCAGAAAGGTAATAGGAGATAATGTTTAAACAGATTAAAGCAAGAAATGAAACATTCAACTCAAAATGGGAGACAAACAAATCAAATTTGAAATAAAAGCAGAGTAATGAAAATCAAAATGTCATAAAGTGTAAGCAGTAAAAATAAAATCAAGCATCATGGGAATTCTAAAAAAGCAACATAGGAAAAGAAAATTAAGACAGGAGGCAAAGGAACAAAACAGGGAGGTCACAGTGAAAAGAGAACACAGTGTGAGATTTAGGGCGGTACTTCTCAAGGCGAATTCTGCCCTCTTCTAAAGCTTAACTGGAATGCTATAGATGTCACTGTGTAGGTCTAACAGAATTAGGAGATCAAAATGTTTGGAGGGTGAGCGACGAACGTGCATTTCTGCCAAGGGAATCCTATTTCCACTGGAGTTCGAGAATTAACTACTCTCTGCAACAAATATTTAATTTCTGTGTGTTTCGCTATTAAAATTACATTGCCAACGCTGACTTACATGTTAAAAATGGAAATGTAGAAAACTGAACCAAATGCCCTAGGAATGTAATATAAAATATTTGATACATAAACAACTGCTTCAGATATCTAAAACAAAGATAGACATTACCCAAGTCATGTTATGAAGAAACAGATCTCCGACGTCAAAGCAGGATTAAAACAGGATTCTGTGCAGCCCCGAGACCGAGTTCACGTGTGACAATGATCATAAATCGAGAGAGCACATTAAAGGAATTGTCTCTGAGTGTAAAGCAGGCCTCAATGGAAAGCTACAGTGACCCTTCAATAGGAGAAAATATATCTTAATTCATTTCATGAGGGTACTAAGAATTCTGCAATTAGTGACAATGCATGTCAAAAATCAATGAAAACTTAGCATTCATTCTTGATTTTTACCTGGACTTTGATGGAGTTATAGGATATTTAAACTTGATTAGAACTGTCTCTCTCTTTTTTTATTTATTTTATTTATTTTTTTTAATTTTAGGACAGGGTCTACAGAGTCTGCAGGGTCTCACTACATAGATCGGACTCTGATTCTCCTGTTTTCAGCTTTCCAAGAGCTGCAATTACAGGTGCATGCCACCACGCCCAGTCTCAATCACAGCTCAGTGTGCCCCGGGGTGAGGCCAGCACTACAGGACCGCGGATCGATCCTGGCCCCCGCATCTGCCTAAGCAGAACTGTCTCTTTCAATGCAACAGATGAAGGATGAAACACTAGATTTCAATTAATATCATTGCACACATAATATTCTTCTCATTAGCCTTGTTTGATGTTATTTTTCTAGAAGATAGATTACACCTCAGCATTATTGTGGAGAGAAGCCTCTAGAGACTAAGTGACAAAATCATCCTAAAGTACAAGCATATTGGAAGCTTTCAGCAGAATCTGCTAAACATCCTGGAATTAGCAAAAGAACTGAGAAAAATAACTTCAATATGTCATAAAAATAGAAGGGCCAATCATATTCCTGTATTCCAGTCATGGTCAATTTATTTCCCCCTGTGAAAATAAATATTTATTTACAGTAATTTGCAATACCTAAAACAAACTTTGAAAGATGCTAAGGTAAAAATTTATTTCCATAGAATTTATTTCTCTTGTCCAACTGATTCCTCATGAACAGCTGTAAGTTACCTGGCATTTAGGGACCTCTGATGACAAGAGTTTAAAAGACTCAAACTTATACCAACTTACATGTATACAAATTTTATGAATTACTACAAATTTTGATTCAAATAGACTTTCTTATTCGTATCTTTTCTTTTTGTACCAGGAATTGAACTCAGGGTCTCCTGCGTACTAGGTAGGTGTTTCTTCTGCTAAGTCATACCTCTAGCTTCCACTCCTACTAAGGAGAATGTCAATTCTTATAAATTTATGAACTTAATCTCATTATAACTAAACTTCAGTCAAATTAAGAGGAGATTATATGACAAACTCAAAGTATAAATAACTTGAGAAAAATAAAAGATAGATAATAAACAAGAAGGAGATGGATATTTTCCAAAAAGGAAGGAGCTTTAGAGATGCAGATAGGGGATAGAAAGAGAAATTAAAAGAACAATGATGTATTAGACACACGCACCAGCTGCCCAGAAGGAATGCGGTCATTATGTATTACAAATATGTACTATGGAAAGTTTAAAGTTGTTTAAAAATTGCATAAGGCAAAAAATAGCAAATTAAGTCTATCAAACAGTAAGAAAGGAACTGGGGAGATGGCTCAGTGGAATAAACGCTTCCCTGACAAGTGCAAGGGGCTGTGTTCAATCCCCAGTTCTGCCAAAAAAAAAAAAAGTAAGAAGTAAACAACTATAAATGCATGTTTAATAGTATAAAAGTTTAGATATGCTGACTGTAGTTCATGAAAACTTAAATAGGATATAATTATAATATGTAAGACATTGAGAATTAATGCAAAATTGGACAGAGAATAAAGGAAACAAAACCTCCTAGTTATCTTTACTTATTTTTATTTATGCCTTTAAAAATCTGAAAATGTCTCTAAAGTTAGTATGTATTAATAGTTATTGGAAAATTGAGAAACTTCAAGGAAAAACAAAACTATCACTTTAATTTCCATCATGTGTGAGCCTAATAAATCCATAATGACTTAGGTATTTAAGTAGTTGACTGGTCAACAACACTAACATCACCAAAACCCAATACAGATAAATGTGTAATTGGCTTGGAATTAGAAAGTACTTGCTCATGGTAATGGTCAATGAAAGGTATCATTTACAAAGAAGAGACTTAACTGCATAAAATGGAAAATAGATACAACACCGAGAGCTGAGAACACATTCAGAGCAAACATGACAAAAGATCTATATTCTCAAGAAACATGTAAGTATTTTATGAATAAAGCACTAAAGCGCACAAATGAGGCATGGACATTTCTCAATTTCCATCATTGAGCAGCACACATTTTTTCAAAAGGTAACGTATCTCAATAAAACTGGAGAAACACAGCAGACACTGTCGTTATGCAGCTGGTGAAGATTCTAGAGATGAAGGGGCAATAATCCATGGCGAAATAGTCCTATCATAACCGCCCCAACACCCCACAACCTCAAAAAGACACCAACATTTTTGAAAAGTGTGTGGATGGAGAATCAGAGACGTTTCCTCAGGCAAGCCCAAGTGAGACCTCGGCCCGAAGGAGACGCTGGAAGTGAGGACCCCGAGGAAGGTGCCTCCTGGAACACAGCAGTGGGGCGACGGTATCTGTCCCTGTCCTGGGAGCCAGCCAGGACCCTTGGCTGTGTTAGCTGCAGCCGCCGTGCACCCTGGCTGTGCAGCTTCTAGAACTACTTGGAGAATTCCTCCCTCCTTTGGGTTCTTGGGGCCGAATCTCAATGGATCCACTTCCTCAGAAAGGCGCAGGAGTCGATTCTGTGGCAGCTGAAAACGCTGACTCAGAAGTGGGCGCTGGCTTTAGTGGCAGGCGTGACCCTTCAGGGGCATATCTGGCATGACTTTTCCTGTTCCACTGGGTCTGAGATGTAAGATTATAACTTGTACTGTCGTCTGAGACTCTGGAAAGCGTAACATTCTCTGACTCAACACATAACTCATGGTCACCTGTTATCACTTGGGAGTGAGGGCTTTTCGGTGATCAGACTTTAGGAAAGACCCAGCTCCTACTTCTGCAAAGCAGATGATGAGTGAAGTGGGTACGAGGCTTCCTACTGAGGAGCTGTGAAAAGAAGATGGGTGGTTCCAGTTCCAAGTATTTTTATTCAAAGTAAAATTAGAACCTCGGGGGAACTTTTTGTTGCTGTACTCAGTGCATTTCTCATCCCTCTCAGCCACAGGGATGAAAGTGAAAAAATAAAAGCTAACATATAATCCTATAGTTGCCAGTTTACATGAATTGAATCATGACTTTGCCAAGTCTCTTATGTAAATATTACAAATGAATGGAACCCCCAAAATGGAGTCAGAATCTATGGAACAATATTCATGGCTTAAAGCAATAACTTGGCAGGGGATACAGCTCTGTGGCACAGCCCCGCCTGGCAAACGTGAGGTCGCCAATCCGATCCCCAGTACCAAAGAGAAGCAGATAAGTGAACAGATAACAGTGAAGCATGTCTTATGACTGGATTGCTGCAGTTTCGGAGGCCTCCTGCAGTGCTGGCGTTCCTTTCACTTGGATTGCTGCTGACATTTAGATCTCAGATTCTAATGATCTAAAATCCCTCAAAAATTAAGAAAATATGATACAGAGAACAATTTTTCTACCTAAAATGTCCATAATGCTGTTGCTGAAAAACGTTAGCTTAGCTCTTTAGCTTGTGCTGGCCGAATATTTCCTGGACTCCAAACAGACACCAATCTTGAGTAAAAATCCTTTAACAAGTTTATGAAGATAGTTACCATGAAAAGTGCAACTGAATTAAGTCATGCATTATCAAGCAAATATTAATAGTTTGGATGATTACTGATTTCTGCTGGTCTATTGTAAGAAACAGCCAATGCTTAATCTTTTCCTTTCTCCTTTTTAATTTTTTATAACTTTTTGACCAGATTTGCCTGCTGACATCTGGCAATCTGAAAGCTCAAAGACAGTGACATGCAATGTAACAGCCATTGTTGAACTCCTATCGTTTTGTTCAGTGAAATTCCATGTTGCTTCTAATTTTTTTTAAGAATTTTTGTTTTCTTCTTCAAAAATGTTTATTTAAATAAAAAAATTATTTTCCCTCTTACTTAAAAATATAACAAAAACAGATAATTAAGACCTGGCATGGGTTCCTTACAGTCACTAGCACTCCAAACACCAATCATTTCAATAATCTCTATCTCTGTCATACTGTCACAGGGACCAAGACAGTCCCTTAATCTCCAGTCCCAGTTCTATTACCAGACCAAGGACAGAAAGCAGAATGAAAAGGTGAGACACTTTGTCTATTTAGAGACAAAACTGGTCCTGTAGCAAATTTAGGTGCCAAGAGGGCTGGAAAGTGTCCTGTTATGTAGGGTATGCTGTGGTTCAGCCACCTCTAAAATGCACACATACTGGGGAGATAGCTCAAGGGCATAAGCGCCTGCCTGGGCAAGCCTAACGTCCTGAGTTCAATCCCCAGTACCCCCAAAAAACAAAAAAATAAAAAATAAAAAAAATAAAAAATAAAATAAAATGCCCACATAGGACCACCTGAGGCTCTGAGGGGCCTTCTAGACACAAGCCATGACAATGAGTGTCAGTGATACTAAATGAAGAGAAACATGGTATACTTGGCTGAAATTTTTTATATACTTAGGAGAAATTTTGAAGTAAGCCGAGGTATTTGCCGAGATAGATGGAAGTAAAGGCAGAATATCCCTAATCTGAACATCTGAAATCCTATATTCTCAAAGTCCAAAACATTTTGGGCCTCAGCGTTATACCACTAATGGAAAGTTCCTCAGCTGATCTCACGTGATGGCTTTCAGTCAACATGGAGGTGCCCTGAAACTATGGTGTAAAGTTACTTTTGGAGTGGAAACAAAGCTTTGTGGGAACCTTTTTCAAATAAGGAAGCGAAGAGGAGGTGAAGGAGGAGGCTTTGGGGGAAAAGAAGAATCAAGATAAATTCGCTGTGATGAATGTGATCATTGTGTATATTGAAAATGAATCAGTGGGGCTGGGGCTGTAGCTCAGTGGCTTAAGCATCTTCCTGGCAAGTGTGAGGTCTTGAGTTCAATCCCCAGTACCCCAATAAAATGAACTAATAGAATTAATTTTGAAAATAAAATTACTTTTAGCCTATATTCTTAGGGCATAAATGAAATGAAAATTAATTTTGTCATTAGATTTGTGCCCTATCCCCCAAACATTTCATTACTTACATGCAAACCTGTTAAAGTGTGAAAATACCTAAAAGCCAAAACATTTTGGGTCCCAAGCATTTAGAAAGGGTTTTCTAAACTTGGAACTTTATTTTACTCTATTTTTTCATAAAATATGCACTTCATAGTGGTCTAGATTAACTAAATTTGAGATATAAGAAATCTGTTTCCAAGGGCCAGCCAAATAACTCAGCAGATTAAAGCGACTGCAATCAGGCTCAGGGGCTAGGGGTTCAAACCTCAGTCCTGTAGTGCCGGTGCTGCCCCCGGGGCACACTGAGATGGCAATGGAGACTGGGTGTGGTGATGCGCGCCTGTCATCCCGGCTCTTGGGAGGCTGTAAACAGGCAGATCACTACGAGTCCGATCTAGTAGGGAGATCCTGAACACCCTGTAGACCCTTCCCTAAAAAATAAATAAATAAAAATAAAATAATCTGTTTCCACAAAGATAAATAAACAAAATGGTTTATACAAAAATAAATTGATTTATGTTGATGTAGGTATCAACAGTAATCCAGAAGCTGATCCTTTACCACAACCCTGAGGAATGCTCTTGCAGTATATACAGAGGTGGCCAAAAAATGTACACCCATAAAGGGAAGAAAAAGCTTATATAAATATTTTTGTATTAAATTTATTGAAATATCATGAAATTAATACACGTTACCATGGGCCCTACAATTATAAGAGTTTCCCAAAGAGATGGCCACAGCCTCTAGGCATGTATTAGTAAGGGGAGCTGTGGCTCAGGTAACGGCAGCCACTGAGAGGGCTGCACACGCATTTTTGTTCTCTTCTCTCAGGCCTACCAATGGAGCAGGTTCTGTATAATATAGGATACCCTCTAGGGTCCCCCATATGAAGGTAACCCCATCTGTTGAAGAAAACATTTGTTGCTTTTTTTTTCTGGAAAGATTTGTACATTTTTGGCAGACTCTAAATATATGGTAAATTGTAGGGATTATATTTTTTATGTAACTTGTATTGCCACGGCAGGGTAACTGGGAAATAGGCAGCAGGAGACCCTATGCTAGTCAAGTATGACTGGACTCTGCGGCTCCTACTCTGCCTAGATGCTAACACCATCTGCGTGGTCCGTCCACTGAACTGTGCACGTGAACCGTGATGATTATGAGAAAAACTAACCAAATTTGGAGAAATGACAGGTATCAGCAGCTACTCTTCCTCAGACTTTTCATGAATGCAGTAAGTAGTTGAGAAGAAGGCAGACTGTCAGGCTATGCGTCTTGGGGTCCGCATTTGCATTTAGTAAGAAGACAGGACAAAAGGCAAGGCTAGACATCTTCTTCACAAGCCCGCCAAACATGCTCAGGTAGTGGCGTCCTCTTGGGTCTGTATGAGTTCTCAGTACCCAAGAGTGTGTCACATACCACAGCCCTGGAAAGGCTAGAGTCCTGTGTGGGACCGTCTGTCTTGCCTCGTGAAGAACAGAGAGGCTGACGCAGGTGTGAACCGGTCACAGGAAGCAAACATTTCTCTTTTGGGTATGAAGTGGAGACAGGTCAAATTCTACTTTGCTTGAAGCCCTATCGAACCCCAGGCTCCTCTTTTATAAACCCACACTCTCATAAACAGTAGCTAATCAGACAGACTTATAAACTGTATCCCTGAATGGAAGAAGGGCTACTCTGATAGAGCTAGCTCAGAAAGTCGTCTTGTGCTCCTCTCTTCAACATAAGCCAAACAGATCACACAACCGAGGAAGAGCAACAAAAGGCTGAACGGAGCACTGCAATTCCTAACACTAATATTTTCCTTTATTGGCCTGTGCAGACAGGAGACGCTTGGAAATGATGTTCGATTAGCATAAACCTGACCTGGTGGTGAGTCTGGTCACAGACGCTGCCGCAGATGGAAACTCTGTCCTTGAGCGAATCACCACTGCTCCAGCTACCTGGAGTGTGCTTATTAATCTGGATTATTTTCCACTTCACTTCTAATTATCGCAAAACCCCAGAAGATACTTTCTTTCATTTGGGCAAGGCTATCTGCAGACATCTATCATTGTACAGCAGGGTTCTGTTAGTCTGTCACAACTGAACCTCCAAACCAATAATTTAGTCCACAGAAAATTTAATCGTGGTCTCCAAGGTGGTATCCTGATCAGCTTCGTGAGACTCTCACAGTCAGAGGACATGCTGAAATGGAAAACAGGACTCTCCAGATCCCTCTATAAACACACACCCCGGAAAGCGGGGAATGCGTTACATCTGCTTCTTAAGTGAAGTCCTGGCTCAGAAATCCAAGCTGGGATCAGAGAACCCATTTTTTGATATCATGTGTCAAATCTGGAAAGCAGAGCCTGACAGACAGAAGTGATGCACGTTGTTGAAAGCAGACCCAAGAAGCAGCACTGTGTGACTGACAGGAACAAAGGGGAGAGGAGTCAGCTTCGTGGTCAGTCTCCGATTTCAGCAAGGGTGTCTCAGAAGTATTCACCTAGGAAATGGCAAAAGAGTGCATTCATTAGCTCCATCTGCCATGACCACAGTTTGTAAGTCGAAATTACAGATGCATAGGAACTGTGTAGATTTCCACAGATTTCAAGGCATTCCATTAAAGCCCCCTGAGATCAGGAGGAACTGTATAGCGTAGTTGGGATTTTTGTGAAACTACAAAACATACCTCAAACTTTCTGATTCAGCCTCCATCCTGAGTTGCCAAGCCCTGATTAGTTACACACCTCCTGTGGGTCTCTAACATTCCTGTACTTCTAGATTGCACATGGGTGCATTCAGACTGGATTTTTGCAGGTGTCCCATGCTAAATCACCAGAAGCACCCATGGGAAACAGGAGAAATCTGTGAAGCAGCTGAAGCAAGCAAGCATGTGCTATAGTTAGTTCCAGAACAGTGATAGGTATAAAAGGTAGACTGAAAGAATATGAAACAGTTTGCCCAATATTTTAGACAAAACTTCCAGAAAACATTTGCTTTGCAAACTCAAGCAGGAGGCACATTTGTGAGGTCCTTTGTATTTTCAAGACAACAAATAACGTATTTGGGTGTACTATTGCAGCCTCTTTACTGAATGGCCAGCCCAAAGGCTGATGGTTTTGAATGGGTGGGTTCTAGACAAAAGAAGACTTTTGGCTGTGGCTGGCATGACTAGACCACAGATGCAATGTTCTTGAAATATCTGTGCCAGATTGTGGTGCTGAATAATGACTCTTGCAAATTATGGTAGGAAATTTATAACAGATGTCCCTAAAGTTTGAAAGTTTGAAATGTGTTACTCTTGACAGGCAGTTTTTGCCTTACTTCTGAGTTTCCATAAAAATGGAATGTCTAACTTATAGAAGACAGCCATGAGCCACAGGCACTTTTTACCATCTGGATGTTATCTGACTAAGCCATAGAACTCAATGGGAGCTTACCAGTAGAAACTGGCTTATATGAGGCTGAGAACAGGTAGGTGCTGAAAGCATAAGCTTCATATGCAAGTGTCTTCTGTGGATGTTGTACCTAAATTGGACATGCCAACTTCTTTAGCTTGGAATTCATGGATTCACTGTAACCAGGGGACTGAGAAGAAAATATTTTGACCATTTTCCCAGATTTCTAAGCAAGATACACTGACACTTGGTAGAAACAGATTTTTGTACAAAAACAACTGCTTCTATTTGTCTTGGAAGGCCCATGGCAATAGGAAATATTTATAATAAGCAGAAAGCCTTAGTTATTCCTATGATTCATCCATTCCTAGGTAATAGTTTTGGGATTTGCTAAGAACTTAGGGTTTGTAAGGTTGGATATCTGGAGAAAATGTTGCTTGAAGACAGATTTTATAGACCAAACGTCTCTGAAATGCAAGAATACTTCCAGCCTACGTGTTGATGAAAATTTTTAAAATGTCCCCACTACAAGTGAGAAACTCAACAATCAAGTGGATATTCCATTCTTCCCTGTGGATGATGCCAAGCCAACTCATTTGGAGCAATGCAGTGGTTATTTGTTAGGCTTATTAGGCAGGAATCCAAACTGGTAGAAGCAAACGTGATGCACGGGCTCAGTGACACGCACGTACCCTCCTCAATGACTGACCTGGCCATTAGGAAGGTTAATCTTCAGTGTGCCAGTAGCTCTGTCCGACCCCTATTCTATTTGCAAGAACCAAGTCCTAGAGCTTCATTTGGCAATCTAGTGAAAGGTTAATTACACTAGATGATAATTTTTCTTTTTCGCAAATGAGATAGCAATTTGTCCTCACTGAAATAGACACTTCATATGGATTTGGGTTTTCTTTCTCAGTTTTCAAATCTCCTGACAGTAATGCCATCTGTGGGTTTCATGCAGTCCTATATAAAGCATCACAGTGCTCACCTCAACATATTTATGACCTTGGAATTTTTTCAGTAAAATAAGTAAATGATATTTCACTGTAATGTTCCTTCACCCCCCCCTCTTTCACTGCTTGCAATGTTCAATTTTTATTACATCCCAGAGAATCATTCTTGCTGTCCATTTAAGAGATATTTTCCACAATCTAATCTAATGTTTAACAAAATATATTGATATGATAAAGGTATTATAATATTGAAATGTGTGTTCAGTTCATTTGGCCCACTGAACATTTTTACCTTTATAAAGGTAGTGAAATGTGCAGAGATAAGGTTGTAGGAAGATCTTAGCTGTCACCAATAGGGATTGTAGAGCTCCTGCTGGTTCCTACTAATGGGCACGAACCTCTCCAGAGGCCAGAAGCATTTTTGAGTACTATTTCTTAGGTTTTTGTGGTACTATAATAAATAGAGCTCCGGAAAGATCTGGTGATGTTAAAATTGGGGGGGGGTTTGTACAGCGTGATCTCGGAGACTATTTGTATCAATCATTGTCTCAATGTCATCTTCTAAAGGGGATTAAAACTTGGTAACAACGATCCAGCAGTCTTGCTGTCATACATGGGCCTCACGTGGAAACTGCAGAATATCTGTGTTAACACCTATGTGCTTTTCTTATTTTCAGAGAATGTGTTAAGCATAAGGGGAAGCAACATAATTTTTTCCTCGGCTCCCCATTAATATTAACCTTTTTTTCTTCTTCAAAATAAATTTAATTCTCCAAGTCTTCACTTGTAAAATGGAAAAACTGATGACTTTATCATAGACATGTGAACTATACAATGTACACTTATATCTGAATAATCTTTTTTACTTATTTTTTATTAATTTTATTGAGAAACAAATAGCAATGAGACAGCTTCAAAACAGGTTAGTAGGACAGTTACAATAATTAATGCATAGCGTATAGTTGTCTTCCTAGTAGTTATTCATACTACAAGATGCAGACATGATATCATGTCCAAACATTTAGTACAAATCTTTCTTCTCATTGAATTAAGAGAAAGTAACATTGCAATACTTGATGGAAAATACCTGTTCCATGTTCTATCTAAGATGTTTGATATTCAGACAGATAGTGAGGTTAAGCTCAACTGCCTGTGTTATAGGGTAATAATATCATTAAGCTTCTTATCTGGAGGGTTAACAAATTAAGTTTGCAGACCAAAAATTAGAGAAAAAGAAGAGCTACAAGGATAGTCAACATTTTGGCCCTAGCCTTTCAAGGTAAGTGAGAACTCAGGACATAGGAGAACCTGTACTGCAACATCCTGTAACTCAGTGTATCTCAAAATTTCTGTTCAAGGAAATGAGGCCACAGAGGAAACTGATTGATGATGTAGAGTGTGCCTAAGGAGAGTCACCTAGAGAGAAAACATTTTCTCAGGCTTTCACAGAGTGCAAATTGGTAAAGCAATGGCTGTGACTCATCCACATGGCTAACACTGACAAAGGATCTACAAATTGCTGTACAGGGTTTCAGGGTAAATCCTGAGGGGATTTCACGGACCTTGTCAGACACAAAAGTTACATTTCTTGTTATACAGGTCTTGCTTTATCTTGGTCTTAACCATCAAGCAGAAAAGTATAAAAATGAGGTATAAAAAGTAAATCCATATTACTATGCTGAGCTGAAAGGCTCAAGTCAACAACTTCTGATGCCGCCAGTCCTGTGGAAAACCCACTACTGTTATAGACTACTGGACTATATTGTTGAATTCACGGACCTACAATATTTAAATGGCAACAGAATATCCATCTCTGACAAAACTAAACAATAAAAGGAGATATAAATGAATGATCATTTTGTGTCCGTATATACAAAATAAGATAGATATAGAGCTACTTTCTTTTATTACCTTTGTATGAAAATTTACCACTGAGCAGGAATGGGGAATGGGAACAGCTCCTAAGACAGGAGGGGTCCCAAATGGACTGCCAACTATCCATTATTTTTAAGCTCATGAAACAATGTTCTCTGCTGTCTTTCTCTGGTAGATTGAGAAACACGAAATACCAACCTAATGTGGAAATTGCTTGTGCCATATAATGGCAACTCAATTTCACAGAGCTACTCCTCTTAACAATTTTGTTGTTAGAAAAAATAGGCAAATGCTTATACTTTTGTAAAAATTTTGCCCTTGTATGAGCACAATATGCCATTCACGCACTTTGTACTCTTATGATCCTTATGTACTACCTCTAAAGCAACTAGATGGATTTGAAGTACATGTTAATAAAGCAGATTCAGAACATTCATATTTATAAGTTAAACAGCTGAATTCCATTACTGATCTGCCACTGTGTCTCTATAAAACTGAACGCCCAGTTGATTCAATTACAGAGATGCATATTTACCTAACCAAGTGGTGGGTATGTCTTGGATCATTTTCTTATTTCATTACATTAGTAGAATAAAAAGAGAGAAGTATTTTTACTTTCATCTGTTTCAATAGAATGTGTTCTCAGATTGCCTCCTGGTTCACTGAATAAATGATTCTTTTCTCTTTTGCTAGGATAAGCACTGATGAACGAGGAAATCAATCCATCCTTTGAAAGGAGCAGGCAGCAGAGAGGGGCTACTTGGAAGTAGAAGACGAGTAGCTTCAATGGAGGAAGAAGGCCAGATAAGGTTCTCAAGTCAGATTATAAATCACTGAGCTATGGGACAACTTGTGCCAGATTGGGACTCCAACCCTAGCTCTGTCACAATTTACCACCTTAACATGGGGAAAATATTTATTCTTTTGGACAAGAAAACTGTTTTGTTACATCAAATACAATAAATCTTAGGCCACTAACTGAAGTAGGCAAAGAAATAGCATCTGTATTTAGTTTTAATAAATATGTACCAGCTTATGGAGCAAATGCTTACTAGGCTCAAATTATACAAGTTTACATTTAAGACTGGAATAATTAACCAGTGCCTTTGAAAGTTATCTTAAAGCTGGTGAGCCTTGATCACTGGGCTCCAGTATTATTGGCATTTTGGGCCATGTAGCTATTGCAGAGGGCTGTCCTGTGCCTTCTCAGATGCATCCCTGGCTACCACTTACTACATACCAACAAGATCTCCCTCCCAACATCCACCAGTTGGGTTAAACAAAAATGTCTCTCCACACATCGTCAACTATTCCCCAACAGCAAACCTGCCCAAACACAGAACGCTGCATTAAGCATGGTTAGCAAATCTGAATCTAGCAGCATTGTAAGCACAAAATGTTAAAGCATATCAAAGCATCTTGCATCTATTTCCCAATATTTATTTATTTATTTATTTATTTATTTATTTATTTATTATTTGGTTGTTACAGGGTTTCACTCTGCAGCTCAGACTCATGGTGATCCTCCTGCTCTCAGCTTCCCCCATGCTAGGATTACAGGCATGAGGTGCTACAGTCAGACTCTGGCTGGCTCAGCCTGCCTTGGGAGTGGGGCTGGCACAGCATGTGGTTCTGGGATCCAACCGTGTCCCTGTGTGTGCCTCAGCTTGCCTATCTCACGGGCCCATATTTCTCAATATTTAGATCCAGTTGACAAGTGAATACTATATAAAAGTTAATTTTGTCTGCTACCAAAGAACAAAGATTTTTCAAATTGTTCATCATGATAGTGTATGAGTACAGAGTATAGGGTTCACAGGGGCAGATATATCATTATAATTCTCTGAAATGTGGAAAGATTCAGTTTGGAGTGGTTGTGAAACATTGCTTCTATTTATATTTTTAATTTGTTCTTACATGTTTGTGATGCACAATGACTATTTTCACTCTGTGTATTAGGTCCATGTACCGGCAGATATTAAGCAGTTTTACATCTCCCTTTCCCTTTCCCCTGCATCTCCTGGTCCTCTTCCCACTGAAGTAGATCTCTCTCCCTTTTTCCTCTTATCTATATTTTACTTTATTTATCCAGTACTTTAGATTCCACAAATGAGAGAAGCTACTTAGTCTTTAAGCTGCTTTATTTTTCTTAGCATTGTATTTTCAAGGTTGTATTCATTTTGCTGCAAAAGTTCAAATCATTCCTTCTAGCAGACTAATAATTCATTGCATACAAGTACCACACTGGTTCTATTTCTAACATTATGTATCTACCACTGATCCACATAATCATGTTATTATACCACTTGCAATTGTGGCTTCCATTCTCTATCAAATTGGTCCTCTTAGGAGTTTTCACTGTCAGTATTTAACTTCCTATATGTGTAATAATCTCAGAGCCAAGAATTTAAACAGTTAGTCATGTCCATGAAGGTAGTCCAGTGCAAGGAAGGTAAGGCGTGCTGATATATGTTATGGTTTGTGTCTAGTTGACCCCCCAAAACCTCATACTGTCATGGGGCAGACTTCTAGAGTTTGTGATTAATCCCAGTGGACCATGATCCACTGGGATTATGGGCATAAGTGCTGCTAGGGTTATGGACGTGAGTACTATGCCCAGCCTGGACCAGATAGCTAAATGCAACGTAAGGGAGACAGACATGTTTTTTGTTGCTGCTGTCGCTGCTACTCCTCCATTTGCTGTTGCTCTTTGCTGCTGCCACAAACAAACCTTTATGCTATCTTGAGGAGTAAGTCGCATTCACTTTCTAATATTTCCTTTTTCTCCTTAGTCTAAAATAGATACTTGCTTTTGATATGCAAAGTAGGAAATGAAAGCCCACTACCTTTAATTTTTTTTAAATTATTGTGGTTTGCTGTAATTTATTGAAGACTGTAATTTACCATCTATTAAATGCATTAAGTACCTACCATTAATATTGTAAGATATTAAATAAATTTAGATATCATGCAAATATGTAAATTCACATACTATAAGGGAAGAAGTTTGTTCCCAAGGTATAATTTTTTATTCACTGATTTCAGCAAATAAAATGAAAAAAACATTCACAAAAAGAAATTTTGAAGTCCCTACAATAGGAAAAGATACTTAAAAATTAAAAGTTATAACAGCCACTTCAAATATATCAGATTTTAATAGATCAAAACATTTGGTAAAATCTGTGTTGGTAAGGAGGTATGCATGGATATACACTATCTGTGAAAATTTAAATTGCTGTAATTTCTATGGCAGAGAATTTGGCAAAAAATTATAAAACACATGAAACATTTAACTCAGGAATCACATGCCTAGCAATCTATCTCACAGACATATTCATTTGGAAAAGGAACGATGCAGATGGCATTATATTCATTAAAGCATGATGTGTAGTGCGAGAGATTCAAAATACTGTCATTAGTTGATAAGAAAAATAAATTGGGGCCTGTTCTCACCTATGATCAATGGAGGAAGGATTCTATGTAGTAATAAGGGATGACCTCAAGAACATGTCTTTAAAAGCAAAACCATTAAACTCTAAGTTATTCTACCCCTTATGGGCATGAACATGGTTACTAAAATCTGTTCAAGGTCCATGTACGTGCCATCCACTCTTGAAGGACACACACACAAATCAATGAAAGAAACTGAAATGAGATGAATAGAGATTACTTACACGAAACGAGAAATGAATGTGTGCTGTGGGGTAGGTCAGAGAGACAAGGGGCTGAGATTATAGAGGAAGGAATTCTGCCCATTATGCCCTTTGTGTACAGGTTGAGCTGTGCGTTTGAGAGTACAGCATGCTCCTTCACAAATCTTGACCCAGGTTAGCATATGGCTGCCTCTTTGGTGGTGCCTGAGATTTCTACATGCAGAGAAATTCCTGGATCCCCATAACAGAAACCTGGGGAGTCCTGTGAAGGCCGCAGCCACCCCAGACTTCCCTTGTCTTTCGGGATTTTTATTTTCTTCTATCATTTGCATTATTCCAAGTCCCCCTCTTATCATGTTCAAGATATCCCGCATCTTACTACTGACACCAATTCTCTGAAATATGAGAAAAACACGATTTCTTGTCCCCATTATATTCTTTAGATGGGAAATCTGTCTAACTGCAAAGAGATACTACAAAAAGGCATAAAAGGGTGCCAACTTCACCTGTTTATTTTATCTTCATCTGAACTCCCCATCATGGAACAAATCTTTTATTTTTACCCATCTATCACTCATCACATGCTCCATAGTATTTCTTATAACCTTTTGTCCCTTCTCTTCTCCATTTCTGCATATTATTTACCTTCATTCTTTCCACAAGTGTGTCTACTCACCCAGAGACAGGACAATGACTGTTTATTTTATTCCACAAACATGGAGAAATAAATGTTAAAAATTCAAGTATTACATTGCTGAACA
This sequence comes from Octodon degus, assembly GCF_000260255.1. Taxonomy (NCBI): domain Eukaryota; kingdom Metazoa; phylum Chordata; class Mammalia; order Rodentia; family Octodontidae; genus Octodon; species Octodon degus. Next base: position 5,492,389 of record NW_004524637.1, read on the forward strand.
TAGCATATGATATTAACAATTTCATAATGTGAACGAATCCAATTTATTACACCATCTTTAATAACTGGCATGTATATGGGACAGAATAGATTTTTTTCTTTCTTATATATTATTTTAAAGAGTAAAAACAAATAGCAGAAACAAAGAGTGACAAACAATGATACACAAGGTACAGAATTTCAAAACAAGAATAAGAATTTAACAATGATTGTATTACATATTTTCATCATCAAAACTGTTGTTCAAATTAATAGATACAGGTATGCAAGATTGGTCTTTTTCACTTGGGCTCTACTGATATAGTATATTACATTTATAGATTTGCATATGTTGAACCATCCTTACATCCTGGAATTAATTCTACCTGGTCATGCTCTATAATCTTCCTGATGACTTGCTGCATTCTATTTGCTAGTTTTTTATTAAGAATTTTTGCAACTATGCTCATGAGTGACATTGATCTCTAATTCTATTTTTTGGTTAAGTCTTTCTCTGGTTTTTATATCAGTATAATACTTGCCTTCAGGAGTGAATTTGGGAGTTTTGTTTCATTTTAAATTTAATTGAAGACTCTGAAGAGTACTGAGATTGGATGTTTTCTAAATTTCTGTATAAGTCAACTAAGAATCCATAAGAATCTGGGCTTTTCTTCATTGGTAAGGTTTTTTTTATTACATTTTCAATTTCATTGGCAGGTAATGGGTTATTCAGAGTTTTTATATCTTCTTGATTTAGTTTTGGTAATTTGTACCTATCTAGGAATCTGTCCATTTGTTCGTGCTTTACATTCTGTGAGAATTTTTCAAACTATGAATGATCTTCTGTATTTCCACAAGATCTGTAGAAATTTCACCCTTTTCATGCTTTATTGCTTTAATTTGAGTTTTTTCTTTCCTCTTTTTGATGTGGTTGGCTAGGGTTTTATCCATTTTATTTAATCTTTCAAAGAACCAGATCTCTCAATCATTAATTCTTTGTATTGTTTTCTTCATCATAATTTCTGCTCTAATCTTTATTATTTCATGCCTTTTTGTCTTTGGGCTTGTACTGCTCTTCTTTCTCTAGAAGCTTGAGGAGTAGCATTAGGGTATTTATTTGTTGTTGTTCTGATTTTCCTAATACATGAGTTCACTGCTAGATATTTAATTCTGAGCAACAATTTCACTGCATGCTAAAAATTCTGGTAAATTGTGTTTGAATTTTTGTTGGCTTATAGGTATTGCTTAATTTCTTCTTTAATTTGTAACCCATTGCTTCCTGAGGGGGGTGTTTATTTAATCTCCATGTGTTTATAGGATTTTTCAGTTTCTTTTGTCATTACTTTCCAGTTTGATTGCACTGTGGTCAGATAATATGCATGGGATAATGTCCATCTTTTTTCTTTTTTTCTTTTCTTTCTTTTTTTTTTTTTTTTTTTTTGTCAGAACCAGGGATTGAACTCAGGCCCTTGTGCTTGCCAGGCAAGTACTTATTCTACTGAGATATCTTTTTGGTCCCTTGTTTTCTTGAATTTACTTAAGCATGATCTATGGACTAGCATTGGGCCTATTTTAGAGAACATCCCATATGTAGCTGAACAGAATGTGTATTCAGATGTAGGGTGTAACACTTTGTGAATGGTCACTAAGTCCATTTGTTCAAAGGTTTGGTTCAGTACTGCCACCTCTTTGACGATCTTTTGTTCGTTTCACCTATCTTTTTTATATAAGGGAGTATTAAGGTGCCCTGTCACGATTGTGTTATTAGTTATTAGATTTTTATTTTTTATTTTTATTTGTTCTGTATTTTAGGGAAGGGTCTACAGGGTGTTCAGGGACTCACTACTAGATTGGACTTGCAGTGATTCTCCTGTTTACAGCCTCCCAAGCGCTGCAATTACAGGTGCATGCCTACATGCCCAGTCTTAATTGCTGTCTCAGCATGCCCCAGGGGCAGGGCCAGCAGGGAAGGACTGGGGCTTGAACTCCTGGCCCCTGCACCTGCTTGCAGGTGCTTTAATCTTCTGAGCTATTTGGCTGGTCCCAGATTTTTCATGTCCTTTAAAATTTCTTTTATAGGTGAGTGCTGCCATATTTGGTGCATGCATATTTATGACTATTATCTCTTCCTCTTGGAGTTTTACCCTAACCGGTATATAGTGATCTTCTTTATCTCATTTGGTCTTTATTGGTGTGAAGTTTAACTTATCTATGCACAGGATAGCTACCCCTGATTTTTTCTGAGTTCCTGGTGCAGGTAGTATTGTTGTATATCTTTTCACTTTCAGCCTATGACTTTCTTTTGGGTTAAATGTGTTTCTTGCATACAGCATATTGTTGGATTTTGTTTCTTGATCCACTTTGCCGATCTATTTTTTAATTGGCAAATTGAGTCCATTTACATTGGTGGTTTTAATTGGTATTTTTTGCTTGTATTTATTGTGTCGTTTTCCTACTTTTGGTCCCCTACTTTTTCTGTGTTTATTTGTCCTATTTGGTGTGTTCTTTCTATTGTTTTTGGAGATGAGGACATTTGATCCCTTTATAGAATGTCTTTCAATACTCTGTGTAGGGTTGTTTTGATCATCATGAATTTCTTTAGTTATTCTTAGTCATGGAAGTATTTTACTTCATTAAATTTGAAGGAAAATTTTTCTGCTTATATCAGTCTGGGTTAGAATTTTTTTTTTTCTTGTAGGACCTGAAATACTTTGCTCTATGTTCTTCTTAACTTGATGGTTTATGTTGAGAAATCTGCTGTTATTGTGATGTGTCTTTCTTTAAGTGTGCTCTGTTTCTTCTCTCTATTAGTGTTTAGTGTGTTGTTCCTATGATGAATTTCTGGGATCTTGAATATTATATGTCGGTGTAGATTTGTTTGGGTTGCTGCGGGCTTGGGGCCTGAGAGTGCATTTTGCTCCTTCATTTTGTCATTTTTTATTTCAGACAGAACTCTTTATTTTGATTTTGGTGATACTTTTTTTTGAAAGTTTGATTGTAGCACACTGTATCACTGCAATCAGAACCTCCCTGTAACAAGTCTGTTCTCCAGGTATCTCTTCTGTGTCAGAGACTGAGCCTTCTCTATTGAGAGGTGGATATTGGGTTCCATTTGGCACTGTCCTCTGACCTTGTGTATAGGACTTTAGTGTGTTTGTTACCCAGCTCCCTCCCAATATTATTTCCTAAGTGACATGTGTTTAAAGCAGATATGGTATTCTAGTTACAGAAGAACAATTATCAGTAGTATTAGTATCAAGTGAAATTTAGAAATTGTCAGTCTTTGGTAACCAATAGTTTTATATTTTAGACCATAGGAGCAAACACTATAGTTATATAACAAAGCAGATTATAAATTGGAATTTGTATGTAAACTAGTCCCCATTAGTTCTATCTTGACACCTCCCCTTCATGTATCTGTAGTCTTTAAGATAATTACTGCCTACAACCTTTGTGCTGCAAAGATATTCCTGTATGTCTGCACCTCAGTCTGTGCCCCACTAGGCCTAACAGTATGCCTCAGCCCCTCCTCCAAGAACCATGCCGCTGAACTCTGCCCACCATGCCATGCACCTGAGTTCCTTTGAGCTGCCAAACTCCACCCACCAGGTCAAACTCCTTCTGCCAGGCATGTACCTCAGTTCCCACCCAGGACAGAATAGATTAACAGCATTTTTCTTCTAACGATTGACTGTTTTTATATCTTCTTGATTCAGCTTTGTAGTTCACATGTATCTAGCAATCTTACCCTTTCTTCTATGTTTTCCACCCTGTGAGAGTAAAGATTTGGAAGTAGGTATTGATTATATTCTGAATTTCTATAAAGTTTGTAGTGATTTCACCCTTTTCATTTCTTATTGCATGAATTTAAATTTTTTCTTTCCTTTTTTGATACAGTTGGCTAGAGGCTTATAAATTTTATTTATTCTTTCAAAGAACCAACTCTTCAATTCATTAACTCTTTGTATTGTCTTCTTCATCTCCATTCTATTTATTTTCTGATCTGCTTTGGGCGTTGGGCTTAACTAGTCCTTCTTTTTCTAGGAAATTGATGGGCAGCCTCAGATTATTTATCTGGGCTTGTTGTGTTTTCCTAATGTGAGAATTTACCACTATAAATTTCCTTTTAGCCCAGCTCTCATTGAGACCCACAGGTTTTAGTCAGTTGTACCTGCATTTTCATTCAACTGTAAATATTGTTTAATTTCTTCTTTAATTTCGTCTCTTACCCATTGATTGTTCAGGAGAGTTTTATTTAATTTCCATGCATTTACATAGGTTTTGCTGTTTCTTTTGTCAATAATTTCCAGTCTCATTGCACTATGGTCAGATAATATCCATGGGATAACTTTGATTCCTTTGCATGCTCTGTGTAGCAGCATGTGGCCAATTTTGGAGAACATCCCATGTGCAGAGTGATAGACAAAGGAATTAGTGAGGTCACAAAGTGCTGATAACTACAGGAAATAAGATCATTTCCAAGAAAATATGAAAACCAAGAAGCAACCAACTACTTCATTTTCTAATTCATTTTCAGAAAGATTTTCAACTGTAGAGATCCCAGGTAGTAAGGAACATTATAGCACCTGGAGACAAAAAGGAAATAACCAAAGATTTTATGGAGGCCCCAGAAGACTTTGAGTTTCATGTTTCCATAGGAAAAATAGTCATACATACAAATACCCTGACTTCACCTATGCTGAGATACATGCTTATATCTGTGTTCTCTAATTATGTTTGTGACTCATGAAGAATATTACATTTACCATTGTGTTGACATCGTGTGCTTGCCACAGGATCTACTAGGATAGATCTCCTCCAATTACACATTCTTTACCTCAGATTAGTTCAGAAATTTGTCCTCATTGATCCTAAAACCTGCTTCTCTGAACTAAACTGAAAAGTTGAAAATGTAGTAGTTGTCTCTATTTCTCTAAAAATAAAGCAAACAGACTAGCAAATAAAAGAGCTGGCAATGCCTATGGACGGCAATTTGGGTAGCTCTGGCTTGAAAGTTACAATCTCCTCGGGTGGATTTCTAAGAAAAGTGCCCCAGGCTCCTGATTCGATGTTTGACTCTACAATTACATGACCGCTTTCATTTTAAAATCACATGTCAATCAAGGTGCAATAGTGACACATTGTTGAAAATAAGATTTGTATGAATATTGAAATGTTTGTCGTACGTGTAAGATTAACCAAATATTTTGAAATGTCTGTTCAGCAAAGATGGCAGAATGAAGAGAACTGATAAAATCCTGGCACTGTTGCAGCTCAGGGAGCTGAATAACTTTCTGCTGTCTCTGCTGTCACAAAGAGACAACATTGTGCATTAATCAGGTAAGAAATGGTACTATGATAAAGATGAACCAAAGAGGTAACACTGTGTTATAGCATATTTTGTAGTTTTAATTTGTTGTTTATGGTCTATATTTATTGCAATTAGAAACCTGCAGAAAAAACAATCTGCCTTTATTCTGCTTCATTTTCTTTCTTCCTAATAAACCTACTTCATCAACTTCAAAAGCTAAAATGTCAAGGTTATAAATTTAAATTTCTTTAGTTAGGGGCTGGGGAGATGGCTCAGTAGAATAAGTGCTTCCCTGGCAAGTACAAGGGCCTGAGTTCAATCCCTGGTTCCACCAAAAAAATAAAATAAAATAAAATAAATAAACAAATAAATAAATAAATTTCTTTAGTTGGAGAAATTACAGGAATTATGCTACAAAACACTCAGCCTCCACATACAATGGACAGACACCTTTGCTTTTGCTGCCCTGAATCTTCACAGCAGGCTGGATTCAATTTGCCTTTAATTGCATTCTGTTGATCTCTGAATTGGATCAAGCGGTCTTCACTTGGTGAGCCAGGATGCTGTTTTGTGTTGCTGTACACTGTTTCCTGCTAGCAACCTCCAACCTGAAGGCACCTGCAGCATCAGCAAAGGGCGACATATCAATTAGTTTGTAATGAATGTGTGAAGCCCTGTGAGGCTTTCAGGCCAGATTCTGTTCTTGCTTAGAAAATCAATAACCAGCCTACCTAGGAAATAGCCCCACCTGTTCCTGAATCCGATGAGAAACTTGACCTTACTCTACACTGGGAAATGACTATCTTCTCCAGGCCAGGCCTTCCTGACCAGAGGCTAGCCTGGAGGAAAGAATCCTCAGTGTCGCCTGGCACCAGTCCAGAAGTGTAAGTCCTGTTCATCTGACAGGTTGATCCACCCGCAAGAAACACCCCATGGCGCCCTGCTGACCCCCGTGGCTCCCTCGACCTAGCAGTTGCCAAGCAGGGTGCTCATGGGTCCTCAAATCAACCCAGAATGAAATACCGGTTTATCTAATCAATCTTCATAAAGTAGCCAGTTTTGTGCTGTCTTTGCCATTTTCAAGTTCGGGTTAGAGACATCAGTTCCCTTTCTGAGCAGGCAGCTGGTTAAGTGCACAACTCCACCGCTTCCTGTGTCAGGATTCTCACATGCTGAGCACACACTCTGCCTGCTGTGTTCCCCCAGCCTTAGACTCAAAACAAATGTCCAGAGCCAGAAGGTATGCGAGCTGGCCAGGCCTGGCCGTGATTTCCCCATCTCACGTTTCCTTCCTGCAGTGATCACAGTAAAGATACGTGCTCGCAGCCACCTACATCAGTGTTCTTGTGGGAAGCCACAGCCTTTCTTCCAATTCCAGCATGACAGGGCTGTGCGCTGCCCAGAGTCCTGAGAACAGTAAAACTTTACAACCCCTACTGATCTCTCTCTCCTGGTTTAGGTCTGGCCTTGCCATTCTGTCTCTGTCTTCTCAAACAGAAATGTGCAGAAAAGAGAAACACATTGCCTAGCATCACAGGTAGTTCTTGGCAGAGGTGGGTCCAAAATTCAAGCTGTAATCATCATTCCTAATTCATTGTTCCTTTCTTTAGATTTCACATGAAATGTAGAAACCAGAGCACAAAACACGATGAAAGAGTAATAATAGCTCTAATTTGTCCAGCAACGACTGGGTCTTTTGGCTTTGTTTGGCACTGTATGTACATAATTCTTCAAGGTGTGTATTATAAGCCACTGCTGCATTTTGGAGATCTGATATTCAGAGGAGGGAACTGGCTTTTACAGGAAGGCCCTTTCTGCTTCATCATGGGGGAAAGAATTCACAGAGTCAAAATTCAAATACTGAAGCCATCAAATTGATAGAAAAGCAGCCACTGTCTTCCTCAAATAACATGAAGCTCATTGTTAAAAGCAATAAGATAAAATGGAAGCTGCGGCTCAAGTATGCCCGATGACTCACCACATAACCACATGATCAAAGCTTAAGGCGTTCAGATTGCCCTGAAGTGCTAGCTCTAATCGAAAATCAAAACAAAATGCAAGCTTGACTTCACCGTAGGTGCGATTCAGTGCAATCAGCCCAATCAGCCTGAGCAGCAATACGTACCCTACCAAGAACATGGACGGACAGCCACCAATCACAAAAAAGGCCAAAGGTCTTCCTCCTTTGTGCTTTATAAACGCTACTGAGACTATTGGGAGCAGGGATTTCTGCCATGGCAGATCTCACAGCTCCTGGCTCATGAATTGTTCTTCGTAAGCACAAGAAACCTTTAAGATTTTTTAAAACTTTGTTCTCATTTTAGTTTTGAAATCATAAATATCAGAGATTCTTCTTCAGACATTGGAGAAAAAGGAAAAACCAAGGCAAGGAGGAGATAAGTGACAGTTGTGAACTATTTAATTTTAATAAATTCACAGAATAAAATTAGCATAATCTTACATAAGGAAAATGTGTACTATCTCTTCTCCCCTCTTATGGAGACATTTACATATGTCCTAGTGTCAGGGTTTAGTGTTCTTATTGGATGCGAGTAACATACCCAATACTCTCCTAAGACCTTCACCTGTAATGCGCATTACAGCCCAGTGAAGTATAATTATCCTCACTTTGAGAAACAGAGGCACTAGGCAGCTAATTCAAACAAAATGATCCAGAGTTTCCCCATTAGCCACTATCTTAAACTCCCTTTCTATATGAGGTACTATCATAAATCTGATAGACCTGGCATTTTTTTTCCACTGACAAGATCCAGCAAATATTTAAAAAACCTTAAAATTCATGGGATCTTCATAATCTTCCTCCAAAATATTTCAGCTTCTGAAAGTCAGGATAGAGAAAAGACAATTATCAAGCCAACATTAAACTATGAACTACAGATGACTGGGGTGTCAAAGGATTTTCTGAACAGCCAAGTTCCCTAAATATTTGTGGAAGGGGAAGTTTGGCTTTGGATGAAAGCGCTTTCTCTGCTATGGTGCTAGACATACTACACTGTAAATTCCAAATCAGAAAATACAATCATGAACCATAATTTTCAGATTGGATTGTAATAGGTTTGTGAATATTGATTTTTCTTGAGAAGCAATAAAACTTTAGGGAGAAGAATGCAGGATCGTGGGAAGGTGTGGAGTCAGTTACTGGGTTCAGTTGTGTCCACTTACCTTTCTCTTCTCAGCTTCACCTATTGTGGGCTGCAAGGTTCTGTCATGAGTTTTTAAATCATTAAGAAACAATCAGTTACAGAAAGTCCTGGAAGACTAAAAGTTAGGGAATCCACTAGAGTACACAATGGCTCTGGGAAGCTCATGTCCTTAAAAGGAGAAATGGAATCATGCCAGAGTGAGAAACACGTTGTGAGTACCGAGAAGAGGAGGAGTGTTCTCTTAGGCAGCAACAAAGTGTTCTCTTAGGCTGCACTCTACTGCTGTGACCCAACCACTTACACTGTCTAAGGAGTTAAGAATAGAGTGGATGAGGCCAGCACTCCTCAAATTCTCCTTGTTTTGCTCCTCAACCATTTTTGAAAGACTTGAAACTAGTTAGCATCTTTTAACACCGAACGAGTCCTTCTCACCAATAAAATGAAATTATTTTCTGCAAAAGTGTTTTATCCCAATGTTTCTCTAGGGCATGAATGACTGAGATGGGAAGGCACCACATGACAGACTTAGACCACCCCAATGCGCTACCCATTTGGGTGAATAAAGTTTGGTTTGGGCACAGTGATGCCTCCTTGCTCACCGGAGGTTCCTTCCCTAGCAGCAGAGTCGAGAAGTTGAAACGGAAGCTAACAAAGCTGCGGGGTCACAGAACAACCTTTCACTGTAGGACCCCTTTTAGAATCAGCTCACTGCCTCCTGTTTTTTATCTTCTATTCATTTTAATGAGAAAAAAAGAATAGCAATGAAACAGTTTCAAAACAAATTAGTATGACAGTTACAATAATTAGTACATTGCATATTGTTATCTTCATAGTAGTTATTCAGAGGACAAAATGTAGACGTGATATCTTGTCTAAATAATAGTGGTACAAACCTTTCTTCTCATTGAACCTAGAGAAAGTAGCTGTATATCTATCCTAACTATCTTGTATATATACCCATATATGTTTCACTACAAAATGGTCCTTTATTTCTATTCCTCTTTTTTGTTTTGCTTTGTCAGAGATGGGTGCTCCATTGCTGCTAAAGAAGCTGTACTCAGAGAAGTCTTCAGAAGAAATTTTTTTTCTCCCAATGCCTTCAGGGCAGGGTTGGCTGGCTTGAGGTGTGGGGATCGAATCACAGCAACCTGAGCCTGACTGCTTTGCTGAAGCAGCCACTTAAATAACTGAGCTAAGGCCTGGCATTGCCAGAGTTACCTTAGGACTGGCAAGGGGACAGAGACAGAGGTGACAGCCAAGCAAGCAGCTGTAGCAGCAGGCCACAAGAGCACAACAGGCCCCGTCAGAGAAGTCTTCAAAGGACCTTTACATACATGAAACCAGTCCAAAGATTGTAGGTACTTGAGTTTAGCAAAACAACCCAATACAGTCCAGTAGTCCATAATAGTGGTGGGCTATAAGCAGAGCTGTCACTGCCTACTGTTTTATGGCTCTTACACGTAACTCTCTTGGAGGATTTCTGGATTACAGAAGTGCCAGTGTGGTCACAGACATTCTTTCAATATTTATTTATTCATATTCCAAGTATCCTCAAGATCAAATGTACCTCAAGGGAATTCACATTCTTTCCACTACATCAGGCCTCTAACTGCTGTGTCACCTGATTGTCCCTGTCCCTGCAGGTGGCTACGAAGGCCTGGCATTGCCAGAGTTACCTTAGGACTGGCAAGGGGACAGAGACACAGGTGACAGCCAAGCAAGCAGCTGTAGCAGCAGGCCATGAGGGCACAAATGTAAAGTATCTCAAAAATTTTATGTCTGTCTCAAATGTAACTCATATTAATGAGTTCAGTAGAAAATTGTCAGGTGGAAAGATATCTACTTTTCCTGGGCTTCATTCAACAAGCAACCTTGTGACAAAATTATATAAAGTGGCTTAATTAGCAGAAATTACTCTATAATAATTTATTAAACCCTAAGTAGGTAGGCTAAATTTAGACATTAAGATTTCCTAGGGAACCACAGTTAAAAGGCCTATATATATCATCGCAGTTATTGGCTGATACCTCTGTCTTTGCCTACAGTGGGTTTGCTTCCTGTTGGTTAAGCATGTTGCTGCCCAGGACTCCATCTTTGAGATAAGATTTGTAGAAGATGCCAAGAATTATTTCAGTTCCTCCTTGAACAAGTATTCATTGCTTCTCTACACTTCGAACAATAACTCTCTGTACTTGTGAGTTTTTAGTCTCAGGACAAGGCAGAGCCTATGATTCACCATGCAGTCCTTTGGGGAAATACACAGCATCTCCGTTATTACCTTTGGCCATCTTGGCTTCTCCATCCCTCTGTTCAATCTTCCATATTCCTGGGATAGTGTGATATAGTCAAGTTTTGGGTTTGTAAGTTATTGGTTGGAATAGGCAATCAACTGAATTGATCAAAATAAGTTTTTTTCTTTTTCAGTGGAGGGGAATGCAATAGATACAGATAGGGAAGGCAAAAAATAATACCATGTCCTATTTACTGAGTAGACACATATTTTATAGCTATTATATATCATTTATACTATATTGAGATAGTATACAAATATGAGGAATGTATAATCGACTATGCAGGTAGCTCTTCTCTCCTCTCACCTTGCAAAGTTCTTGCCTGAGACCTGATTGCACCTGACATTACATGAAGTTATTCAGTCTTTTTAAGTTTTATTTTTATTTCGAATTTTTTATAATACTGTTAACTAGAAATTCAGCACTAAAATCCCTCCTAGCTGATTCCCATTACTCACAATTTTATAGATGCATACAATTTAAAAATCACTTTTGGTAGAAAAGTTCTTTTTGGAGCAATGGTAACTACAAGAAGTGACCAACACATGCAGTGAATGTTTAAATTTTATTGAAGAGAAAGTTTTGTCCTCTTACTTGTTTGTCTCTTGCACGAGAGAATATTACTTTCTGTCTACGACTCCTACACTGAGTAACATTTCGACCACTTTTTCTGGTTGATGAAATATTTGTTTGCACAACTATAGTAAAATGTTTACTCTACCTCTAAATTAAGCCTATGGAGCAAAAGTGTGGGCAATGTTAGCGGCAGAAACCTGAATCTCAATGAATCTCTAACTGCTCAAAGCTGATATAAGCCAAGGTGACCCTGCTCAGGATCATTTGCCCTTTGAGAGCTCTTTTGTTAGGGTGGAAGACGGGTGCTAGGCAGCTTCAGCCGTCCATTTTTGACACTTGTGTCAAAAAGCAGACCCCACGGTAAAAATGATGTGGTGGTCATTCTTTTAAGATCATGATGCAGAGTATATTAACCTTTTACTTTTCTTTTTCGTGGCCAGCTCAGCCCACCCTGGGGGCAGGGCTGGTGTGGGATGTGGTGCCAGCGATTGAACCAATGTCCCTGTAGGCTTCCCTAAACTTGCCTATTCAGGCGCTTTAGACCGCTGAGCTATCTCGCTGGCCCCAAGCATTGCTAGTCTCTAACTACTTTGTTATGATGTTTTTATATATGTAAAAAGTGTTCCATATTTTCTTTATTAATATCTACTAGTAGTATTTTAAATGAAAAATTAAAAGACATTGATATTAATCTCCACCAAATTACTCCTCGTCACTTCAGAAAAGAGTTATTCCGTCATTCTCGCCACTCGCTGAAGTTCTGCAAGTCCTCTTTCCTGTGTTTAGGAGGTGTGAAAACAAGAAAGCACACTGAATCCTGCTGTGTGTAAAGCTCCTTGCAGCTCTTCTTCCCCCACTGTCTCGTCAGACCTCTGGCTTGGCCACTGTCGGAACGGCAGGACAGGTAAGTACTGGAGTCAGCTTGGGACAACAGGAGAGCCACAGCAGCAGGAGAAACGGCCCCCACAGCTGCTTCAAAAGTGGCCTAATGATGGGATAAGTTTGCTAAGGTGAAGGCGGAGGGAGAGTATTTTGAGAGGGATTAGGGAAAGTATGCCTTTCGCCGTAATATTTTTTAATTTATAAATTCACCTAAGTTTTTCATTTTACTCCATTTGTTAATTAAATTAACACACAGCACATTGCTTGCCAAAAAGAGTTGTTCTTAGGAGTCAGTGTCAATATGGTCAAAAGTCTTAGGACAGCTCCTGAAATAACATACACCCTCAAGAAGCATTAGGTAGGATCAACATTCTACTACTTTCTTATGAATAAAAATTTCCTTGAAACTCACCAAATTTATGTGACATATCTTACATTTTTACCTCTACAGTGAATTTTTTGGCCATCATTTGCCATTTAATATGTTTGCTCATGCTTTGGAGAACTTCATAAATATGAATGACTTCTATCAAAATATGTATTTTTTGAGACAGGGTCTTGCTACGCTGTTCAGGCTGGGCTTGTGCTTACTTTTTGTAACCCTCAGGCTGGTCTCGAACTCACAGCGATCCTCCTGTGTCAACCTCCCGAGCGCTGGAATTATAGGCACATGCCAGCACGCCTGGTTCTCTATTAAAATAGTAAGCGTCTTAAAATAGATAATCTGTACACTTACCTTTCTAATTTCTTCTTTAAAGTCTCATTCAACGTATTTTCTTATTTATCTGACCGCATGCCCCTGCAGGCCCACCCGGCTGGCTGCATGGACTCCAGACTGAACAGGGCGCCTCCCCACACAGCCTTTTTTTCTTTACTTTCTTTCCTTCCTTCCTCCCTCCCTCCCTCTTTCTCTCTTTCTCTCTTTCTCCGCAGAACCAGGGATTGAACTCAGGCCCTTGCCCCCACAGCGTTTCTAATGATTTCTAAAGCAATAGCTGCTACATACTTCTTAATCAAAATGACATCACTGAAACTGAATAAACTAAATTATTTCGCTATAAATTCCACGCTACCCGCATCACGCGCACAGCGTAAGGCTACTGCCTGCGTGCAGTGTGCACACGGGCCGCCAGGACGCAGACCACCTGCACCTCCAGGCCGCACGCTGCGCCTCCCCGTCCTGCGGTCCCCCGCTGCAGGGCGGCCTCGTGGGAGCCGCGTGCAGACACACTGGGGGCTCCAGTGCGCTCTCACAGTGACACATTCGCGGACTCCTTAAAAAAAAAAAATTCGAGGAGCTGCTTAGTTTGGCTCACAGTTTCGGGGCGCTCGGCGGCGCTGGCCGGACCGTCCGTCTGGAAGCTGCTCCCAGCCGGCCGCTCAGCAGCGCAGCTGGCACCTTCACCTCTCAGGACCGTCAGCTCTAAAATTCTACTAAGGCCTTACGCACTTCAGGCGTAGCAGTGAGCCCCAAAATCTAAGTTTGCATTTTGCCTCTATGCATTGTCCAGGTCCCCTAGAACTGCAGTTCTCTATGTTGTTGGTGACTGGGGATAGTAATAATTATCGCTAACATATGTAGATTATTTACTCTCTGATAAAAGTTTTAATCTTCATTTCTTAAAACAACAAAATGTGCATTATAGTTTGTGGTAGTCAGTGTTCATAGGGGAAAGATTTAATATAGGACGCAAAATTTATAAGATTATTATTTTGTAATAGTCACTCAAAAAGTCAAATGCAAAAGAGTGCTGGACATCTGTTCACACAATAGAGACTCGAAGAATCCAGCTGGCGATCTCCGTCGCACAGCAGTGCCCTGCGTGAGTCCAGCTGGAGGCCCGGGGAGCGCGGCAGCGTCCTCCAGGAGGCCAGCTGGAGGCCTAGAGCCCAGGACAACGTCTCACGCAAGTCTGTGTCACGAATCTGCACCGGGAAGGTCCCAGGGCCAGTGGTGGGAGTCAGAAAGTGTGCCAGGGGATGAAGGGTCTGTGCTGACAGGCTGAGAGGTCTACCCTGGAGCCGGGAATCCATGCTCCAGGCGAGAACCAGCGCCCCCCAGAAAGGACCATGGCCATCCCGGGAAAGGCAATGACCCGAGCTCCTCTGACAATGGATCAGCTGAGGCCACATCAGGAGCCATTATGACAGGCTCCTCCAGGAGACTCAACAGCAAGCCGTCCTTCCCTTGCCTCCAGGTCTCCTTTTCATGCTGTTGACAATGCCCAGGAGCGCCGTCCACATGCAGCACCATGCGATTCGGTTCAGCTCGGCGTTCTGAGCTGACCATTACTTAATCCTACACACAATTATTGACCCCATTTATAGATATAGAAATTTACTTATAGAAGGAAAATTATTGAAAATACATAGAAGATCAGCATCTGTGGAGACTAAAATGCACCATGTTTAACAGTCCTACTTGTAGGGCTGGTAACATAGCTAAGCAGACTAACAGCCTGCTTAGGCAAGTGCAGTGACCAGGGTTGGCTCCCTGGCACCACATGCCGTGCCGCCCCATCCCAGGCACACTGAGCCGGCCACAGAGTCCAAGTGTGGTGCTGCGTGCCTGTAATCCCAGTGCTGAGGAGACTGAAAATAAAAAGATCATTATGAGCCTATCCTGTATAGTGAGACTCTGTACCAAGAATCCTACTTGTAAGCAGACCAGCATACACAGCAAACAAAATGGGAGAAAATACGTTTCAAATTGTAAAAAGATGCTTCAGTGATGTTTATTATGAGTTTAAGAATCTTGCTTCTTTCTTAAGCTGACTTTCCCAGTATGTTAACTGATATTTTCAGTGATTTTTGAATCACTGAAATTATGCACAGAATGTAAGGGATTTTTGAAATGGCTTCCAGAAGAGAAACTGCCTGTGCGTGTGTGTGTGTGCACACACACTCACATACTTGTGCAAGTGTGTCTGTAAATACAATTAATAAGTTTTTCAAAATTATTTTGTGACAGTATTTAATGTGTGCCTACCTATATATTAATTGTATATACCACAGCTCTTATGGTTAGTTGCTTTTGCTGGAATAAATCATTCCTACATTTCAACTTCTGTGACAATGCCTATGTAAATAACTTTGAGTGTTTTTTCTCTATGTGGGCCACAAATTCTTATAAATTTTTAGCTCAATGTCAAACTGACTTGCAGCAGTGGATGAGTGTTCACTGCACTTATCTTCAGCCTCACCTAAAACATGCACAGCTGCCTGCCGTGGGCATCAGCCACCAATGTGGCTGGCTCTGCACCTTGGTTTCCCTCATCCGAGGGCCACAGAAGTGACGGCCAAACGTCTGCCATGAAGAGGGGTAGGGTGATGCTCCAGAGAAGAGTTAAGACTGGAAGAGATGGCTGCTTCAGGGGGAAAGCAGCTGAGCCAGTCGCAGAAAAGCCTACGGCTGGGGAAACGTTAAGGGCTTACCCCCGGAGGGCGACTTCTTCCTGCTGGAGCAGAGTTTGAGAAGCCCAGTGCAGCATGTCCTGCCTCCCCAGACAGATCAGTCAGGTCCAATTTAGGAAGCGAACCATGTGACGTACACAAGAAATGTACCTAACAGAAAAATAAATACCAAGATTAAGCGTCAGTGAAAAAAGCCAATGCTGAGCGCAATTGGAATATGAAAACATGCAGGGTCAGCTTTCTTATTTTGATACAAAGTGGACTTTAATCCAAAACTGTTCAGAAGAGGAAAAAAAAAACAAAACACTACATATTGCTTAAGGGAGCTATTCAACAGGAAGAGAAAACAGTAATAAAATTATGTGCACCAAACAATGGTGCACCCAACTTCACAAAACAAACCAGACTAGCCATAAAAGGTCAAAAACACCTCAGTACAATGACAGTGCAGAGACTCAATTCCGCATTATCAAAAATAGAACGACTAAGTTAAAAAAATCAAAATCAACAAACTAATACCAGAGTTTAATGAAACCTCCAAACACACACTTAATAAATAGATACAGAGTATCCCATCTCACAACAAAATGCAGACTTTATTTGGTGGCACACAGCCAGTGAAGCATGCTTAAATTTTGCAATGCATAATACCAGACCAAAGTGCAATGAAACTAAAATTAAATGGCAAAGGGAACCAAAGAAATCATGCAAGCAGGTAGAAATAAAATAACACCCTTTTTTTTCTGTATTTAGGACAGAAACTAAAGGGTCTATAGAGTTTACAGGGTCTTACTACATAGATTGGACTTGTAGTGATTCTCCTATTTTCAGCCTCCCAATTGCTGGGATTACAGGTACACACCCTCAAGCCCAGACTCAATCCCTGTCTCCACAGGTCCCGTGGGCAGGGCTGGCCTGGGATCGAACCCCAGGCACTGCGCTCTGCCCAAGGAAGTGTGTTAGTCTGCTGTGCTATCAGGCCAGCCATGAAACTTGGGAAGGATTCTTTTCTTTTGCATTTTGGATGGCTCAAGCTGCTTTAAGGGCAGGTCTGGTGGCATGTGGTGCTGGGATCGAGCTGCAGTCCCTTGCCCGTGACTGGTTTTGCCCAAGCAGGTGCTTTAGGCATCTGAGCTAACTCACCAGCCCGCAACACACTCTTGAGTAATCAATGAGTCACAGAAAAAATTAAGGAAGAAAGATACAGGCATATTAAATTAAAAAGATTCTTCAGAGCAAAGTAACCAACTAAAGACAGTGGAGACCACTTACAAGATGGAAAAAAATATTTTACCAACTACTTCCTGGACAGAGGGCTGAGATCCAGAATATATATCAAAAACTCAGTAACTAGACATCCCCAAAAGAAATGTAGTAAAAAAAAATTGGCAAGCAAAATAAATAAGCTCCAAAAGAAGAATTATATATAGTCAATAAATACGGGAAGAAATGTTTCACACCATTGACCACCACAGCAACTCAAAAGAAAACAACACTGAGAATCTATCTTATTACAGAAATAATAGCATGAAATCAACTAATAAGAAACGCTAGGGAGGCTGCGAAGGAAAAGAATTTCATCCACATCGTTTGCAGGAATGTGAGCAATCAGTGCACGAATCACTATGGAGATGCCTCAAGTGCTAGCACTAGAAATTTCATCTTATCCAGCCACTTCTACTTGTCTTCCTGAAAGGCTTAAAATCAACATATTCTGAGGAATCATGCAACCCTTATATTTAGCAACATAATTTATAGTAGTTAATTTTTTGGAATGACCTATATCCCCATCAACAGACAATTGGATTAAAAATGTAGTATCTATCCACAGTGAATTACGACTTCACCATAAAGGCCATAGAGAAAGACTGGCTTTGGGTGTTTATGGGTGAATTGATTCTCTTGAGACCAAAATGCCCAATGAATTAGTCATACATGCTTGCTTAAATAATGTATAGCTTCTCTTATAGGACAGACGCGAACTATAAATAAAGAGCATATCAAGGACAGATAACAGGGAGTAGGCAGATCTTTCAAATAGGAAGGGAGTTAGAGACAGATGGTAGGAGGAGGCTGATGAGAGAAAAATTGATAGAAAAATTGAAAATAAAAATGGAAGTAGACTTTTTTTCAAGTGGGAATGACATTAAGAGTTGGGAGGAGCAGAGAGGGATAAGGAATGGGGACAAATAAAAACTTAGATGTCGGGGCAGGGCAGATGGCTCAGTGGAATAAGCACTTCCCTGGCAAGTGCAAGGGCTTGAGTTCAATCCCTGGTTCTGAAAAAAAAAAAAAACCTTAGATGTGTTATGCACAAGTACCAATTCCATCAGAACAATGTAATTGTTATGTATTGCAAACAACTTTCAATAAAAATAATAATCAAATAAAAATAAAAGAGCAAGAACACAATTTTTCTCATTTAATGTTCCGCAAAAATATGCATGCACAATTTTTAATTTCATCTTTTTGGTAGTAGATATATTTAGAAATTTTTAATTTTTTCTGTTAACCTTACCTTTTGTATGATTGATGGATGGATTAATTGTTCTGGGGTATAACCTGGGGTCTTCTCCCCAAGCCATGTCTCTAGCTGTTTTCAAAAGACTATTTTTTCTTTTCTTGCAACAAGTTCTCAGTAAGTTGCTAAGACACTCAAGTAGACCTTCAGTTCTGAAGTCCCTGCCTCAGCTTCCAAGAACGCTGAGATTAGAGGCTTGCACCACCACGTCTGGCTTCCATTTAATTATTGAGCTGCAGTAATTTCATTGATCTTTATGAGCTTTTTATGTTTAGATATTCAGCTCTTTTCAGCCTTGTGTATTATTCTCTATTAATTTTCTACTATGGCTTTTAATTCATGAAATATGTATGTATGAAACTGTTTTGCATTTCTAATTATGTCTTCCCATTGTTCATATCAAATTGACTGCATCATCATTATTTCCCTTACAAGTGTGAATTTTAAATATTATTTTTAGTCAGTAATTCTGAAAAGGGTATACAAGAGAAATAAAATAAAAGCAAAAAAATGCTAACAAAAACAAATAATGCTAACAACTTGCAGGGTTATTTATATGTGCCAAACATTATTTTGGAACTGAGGTTGTAGAATTGATTGTAAATGAATGTCCCCAGCCAACTTTAAATATGAAGTAAAGAAAAAGAACAGACTTGGGGAGACAATTAACCTGTCTAGGGGCCTGCCTGGCAAGCACAAGGACCCGAGTTCAATTCGAGTTTGATACTATCAGAATGGATTTTAGTTTACTAGTAAATTTCATATATTTTTGTTGCTATTGTTAGTTCAATTTTCTCTGTTATAAGTTACAACATGACAAAAACACATACTGGAGGAAAGGTAGCCACATTAGCAAACTAGGCAAAGAAGACTAACAATATACTATAAAACTCTTCGCGTCATATGCATAGGTAAGAACTTTCTAGCCAGAATCCAAAATGCACAAGAAAAAAACATCAAGAATTTACAAATAGGATCATATTAAATTAAGACCTTCTGTACAGCCAAAGAATCCATCAACAGCGTGAAGAGGTAAGCTACAGAACAGGAGGGAAAGTTTTGCCGGCTTTTCCTCAAACAGAGGAAAAAAACCTAAAATATATAAAGATCCCCCAAAGCCCTCAAAATAAAAGTCATATTCTAAAAATGGGCAACTGAAATCAATAAACACTCTGCAGAAAAAGTAAAGTTGGTTAAAAAAAATGTGAAAAAAACTTCAGCATTGGGGGCCAGAGAGATAGCTCAGCGGAATAAGTCCTTGCCTGGCAAGCTCAAGGTCCTAAGTTCGATCCCTGATACCACAAAAAAAAGTTCAACATTACTGTCCATTAAAGACATGCAAATCAAAATATTAAAATTCCATCTTGCTCCAGAACTAGTGGTTCGTCATGAAACAAATGTTAGTGAGGCTTCAGGAAAAACAGAACTTTCCACAGTTTTGGCCAGTACATAAACTTGTATAATCCAGATTATACAGTTTCCTCAAAATTTAGAAGTGAAAATTCCATTCAACCCATCTATTCTCTAATATGAATCTTGCCAAAAGAGTTAAAGATACCATATTATAGTGATAAATGCATAGCCAAATTCATAGTGCCATATTTCAGAATGACCAAATGTCGATGAACAAACAAATGCACAAAGAATATTCTGAAACACTACCATGCTATAGACAAGGACAAACTTGAGTCATTTATAGGACAATAGGTGCACTTTGAGACCATAATGTTAAATGAAATGAACCAAGCAAGCAAACTTAAATGTGGCTTGATTTCTCCTACATGAGAAACCAAAATTATTAATAAATGAAAGAGAAAACTAAAAGACAGAGAGTAGGAAACAGGGAAATGGATCTTTTGCAAAGGAGAAGGGGTTAAGCAATGGAATGAGGTGAATGGGAGGGGACCAGGGAGTGTAAAAGTCTTAAGATGTGTTGTGTATGCATGCCAAGCCCACACAATGAACGGAGCCATTATGTGCGGCAAATATTTACCAAAGGTTTTTTGAAACAGAAAACCTCATGGAATTTATCACCAGGAAGCTCTCAGAGGGGCAGGATGTATTCACAATCCTCATTATTAATGGCATCTTTCTCTATCCTAAAAAACCAGTATGAACAAAGAATTAGCACATCTTGGAATACAACATAAGGTTTCTGAAAGTACCTAGTCAAGAGGCTGGGGAGATAGCTCAGTAGAATAAATGTTTGCCTGGCAAGTGCAAGGGCCTGAGTTCAATCCCTGGTTCTGAAAAAAAAACAAAAACAAAACAAACAAAAAAAAAGTACCTGGTCAAAGCATTTTTATCGACCAGTCAATGAATAACTTTGCTTAATGTGATTTTCTGTTCAAAGATATTTTAATATATATTATTGATTCTGTAACATTTAATTCATGGTGAACATGGGTGACACATTGAACAAACCTCCTCTAATGTCACAAATCTGTGTAACCAGAAACAATAGTGTGTAATATTTCAATACTACACTCTAGGCTTCCTTTAAGTGGTGAAATAAAAAAAAATAATAATGAATTTTTAAAGCCTAGCATTAAATAGACCACAAAAGATACATGTTTAAAATATGAGACAGTTTGTATTTCTTTATAGCTGACTAATACTCCATTGTATGAAAACGTCGCCTCCTTTTTATCCATTCGTCAGCTGATGGGCATTTGGGTTGCTTCTAAATCTAGCTATGGTAATTTGTGCTGCTGTAAACATGGGTATACATCCATACATATAAGGATCATTGTTGGATTCCTATTATCTTGTTTAGTGAAATGCTGTATTGTTTCTATTTTTTTTTTACTATTTTTATTCTCTTTTTAAAAAATTAAAAAATAAAGTATGAGAGAAGACACAAGCCACCAGGACACCAGCATGCTCACTGCAACCAACTCCCACATGTCCCATGGTTCCTCACTTGCATTTCTGGAAGGGATCAGAAAAGCTTACCAATCATTGACTTGGAGGCTACAAAGTTTGGCTAGTAGGCTATTAAATAGACAATCTACAGGATATTAGAATCAACCGAATTCACTGTCATTGAACTACTTGTCTCACATTCTCACTCATTAATTGTTGACATTTTCCACTTGATTTTCTACGTATCAAAGCACGTAGAAATAATGACGATCCTGTCGCGTTTCTCTGACATAGTTAGAGACAACCATGGGGTGGAAGATGAGCAAACTCACGGGCCCCTGACGTGCTACACGTCAAAAGATTTTGTTTTCATCTGAGGGAGTTAGGGAGTTCAAAGTGTTGCTTTTTCCCCCAAAATACCTTGCTCTTCATTCACTTGGACCTATACTTGTGCAATGGGTGACTAAAAGTAGAACAAATTCTGAGCTTCATTTTCTTAACTCTGGATAAAATCAAATCATAAGCTCTGCATAGAGTTTTGCAGAGGGAGTATCTGTCCAGAAGGGATCAAAGCAGGGATGGCCAGGTAGCTCAGCAGACTAAAGTGCCTGCTTAGGCAGGCGCAGGGACCAGGGTTTGATCCCCAGCCTGCCGTGCTGGCCCTGCCCCCAGGGCACACTGAGATGCCAACCAAGACTGGGTGTTGTGGTATGCACCTGTAAATCCAGTGCTGAAAACCAGGAGGATCCCTACAAGTGCTATCTGTGTAGTGAGGCCCTGTAGACCCTGTACTAAATGCATAATTTTTTTTTTTAAAGTTACCAAAGCAAGGTCAATTAGCCTTAGATTTAACTAGCTATCTCATCCCTTCAAGACTGGGGACACCAAGATAGAAAAACCATCCAGAAGGGGAGCTAGGGCTATTGCTCCGTGGCACAGCACCACCCTAGCAAGCATGATGTCCTGAGTTTGATTTCCCATAAATGCCCCCACAAAAAAGAAAACCAAATCTTGCAGGGTGATTGAGCTATTCTCAGAACTCGCCACTGCCCTGAGCCTAGGGTCATTGTGACAATTAAGCTTAATTGTCAACCTGGCTGGATGGGAAGCAGCCTAAGATATTAGTAAAACACAAAGCACACTTCTGGGTGTGTCTTTGTGCATCCAGGAGGCATGACCTTGGAGTCCAGTTCCTTGCCCTCTGCTGGTTGTCTGTTTCCTTGATCTACATTGTGGTCAGCGTGAACTCAGCAGCTTTATTCCTTCAGGCCCTTCTACCTTCGTGTTCCAACATTGACTCCAGCTGATCAATGTTGACTCCACCATGAATCAATTAAAACTCTCCCTTCACACTGGACTGTCAGGCATTGTGTCCCTGACAGGCAAGTGTCCAATACAGTCCCTTGTATTTCAGGAAACTGAGATTTCTCCAGTTAATGAAGGCAGCACTTGAGACTTCCCCATGTAGAAACAATCATCTCGTGGGCAGTAAATTGCCCTTGGACTCTAATAGAAAAAATTTAAAACTATAGCTTCCCAATTGAGCCATCGGACTGAACTTGAGTAACCACACAGATGCAACTCAGAGATGATTTGCTGTGCTCTACCTGACCAGCCGCACAATCACATACAGACTCACCCTATTTTGCTAGCCTGTCTCAAGGATTATTTGCCTGGAGCACATGAAATCTTACCCACTTGCCTGGACGCTGACTTCCCCTGGTCCTTCCTGCCTCATTGAGAAAGGTGTCCTCTAACTAAATCTGCCCCTACACAACTGCCTGATAATGTGTGATAAAATGTATGTAACCAATTAGAGAATAACTTGCTGTCGACTTTGTACTTGCTGCTTACAAAATGGATATAAGTTGCTATTTTACTCTACCCCAGTGCTGGTGATTTGGTCCTGGTTCTTGCCAGCCACTGGCATCAATAAAAGTTGCCTTCCAACTCCTTGGTGAAGAGAGTTTTCTGTCAGGTTTAATACAGATTCTGCAATGTTCTCGGTGTGTCAGCTGGGAAACATCATGCTGACCACTTGGGTCACGGATGGAGGCCTGCTGGCCACTGTAGGGACTCGCCCTCTATCTTGCAGGTGAGAAGGCCCACCTGCTGTTCCTTCTCAGAGTGTCTTTGGAAGTCCTGGAGTGGAAGCCTCTGGACACCAGCAGAGAGCAATAGAAGGAGAGAGAATGTGGTCAGGTCAGGCCCCTGGACCAGGTAGGACTCTCTTGGGACAGCACTCAGTCTGTCAGGTTCCGCCCTCTGGGAATGAAGAAGAACTGGTCACTTCTCAGCTGTGTTGGTCAGAACAGTTTCAGTTTCAGCTACAGTTTGCCTGTGGGATTGGGGGCTGGAATGGATTAACCCCTGCGTACCTGTGCGTGAATGTGTAGACTGACTGTGAACAGATGACGTAAGAAATAGGTCCCTCTCTTTGTGCTCTGTGGAAAAGGCCCCTCTTCCCCCAGGGGGTCACAGCTAAGAAGCTTGATTGCACCCCAACTTGTGGTCCTGTGAATGCATCTGAAGCTGAGATATCTGTGGAGTCTCAGCAAGCACAAAGCAGAGAACCCACGAACACTTCGTCTTAGTCCAAACAGTCCTGCTGTCGGCGAGAGCCAAACAGCCAGTCGGGTGCCCAGTGGGCTCACATTTGGGAGGGGCGGGCATCCTTTGTTTGTTGTGACCCCATTTTAGGGCTTACAACACACACAAGAGGGGGGCACTATGGTTCAAAGCTAGCTTAGAATTGCCTCCTTGAATGTATGCTGAAGAATTTCAAGAAAGGATTTTCAGATGACTACAGGATGAAAGTGACACCTCAATTCAAGACTTTCTGTAAGGTTGAGTGGCCATATCTATGCCCTCATTGGCCGCCAGAAGGAAGTGTTCACCAAATATGGGACAAAATAATAGACTGAACCAAATGTTCCCCCATCAATGCATTTATATCCATGCCTGGCTTGGACTGTGTCACAGCCTTTCACGCTGGCTTCATACCTGTGCCTGTCAAGAGAAAGGTACACAGTGCTTGGCATGTAGCTCAGTGGTTCAGCACCTACCTTGCAAAAACAAAGTCCTGAGTTTGATTCCTGGTACCAAAAACTTTAAAATTAAAAAAAAAAGAAATTTCTGGTGGTCAAAGCCAATCAACCAGGTCACACATTGCCTATAGAGATGACTCCAAAGACAGAAACAATGTATCCCATCCTGCTTGATGGCCATAAGGACTCTCCTGCCCCACATGTGAGTGACCAGCAAAGCCTGCCAGACCTGCCACCACTGCCACCTCCAAAGGCAGCTCCCAGTCAGCCATCGGCGAGCCTCTTAGATTCTATTGCACCATCTCCACCAACCATACCACCCCCAGTGCTTCCGAGTGCCCAAGAGCCTCCTAAAGAGATCTCTGTCAGCCACCACCTTCACTCAGATCATTCCAAGTTCCTCTCTGAGGATATCCTGGTGGTCAGGGGGACCAAGTCAACAGCCTGCCCTGTAATGCCAGCCTTTCAGCTCCACTGACCTTGCTGGAAGCATCACACTCCTTCCTACTTGGAAAAGCTCCAAGCCTTGATCAATCTGAATTGGATCTTTTGGTCATTTCAGCTCCACGGGGAATTGCTGGCAAATACTCCCAATCCTTTCAGCACTGAAGAGTGTGCCCATAACTTGAGGGAGAAAGGCTAAGGCTAGAATTCCAGACACTGTTGCTGATCCTATTGGCTGGGTAAACACTGTTTTCCCTCACACCTGTCCAAACTGGGATTTCAACTGCATAAGGCCTTGATGCTCTAAGGCAATACCACGGTGCCCTTCTGCAGGAATAAAGAAAGGGAAGGAAGAAGGCCATTAGCATGTCCAACATTGCTGAAACTGTCCAAAAACCTAATGAAAGCCCTGTGAAATGTTATGAGAGACTCTGTGAAGCATACTGAGCTTATTCCCAGTTTGACCCCGAGGGCTCAGAAAATCAGCAGATGGTAGATTCAGTCTTTGTGCCACAGTGTGCCTTTGACATGCACAGAAAGATTCAAAGAGGTGATGAGTTTGCTGGCAGGAATGCCACCAGCTGCTTCAGAAAGCCCCGAAGGTTTGTACAAACTGAGAGGAAGAAGAAAAGCAAAAACATAATCAGAAAACAGACCACAGGGCCAACCTTTGGCTGTGATCATGGAAGAGCCACTCCAAGAAAAAAAAAAAAAACCAGAAGAATCGACCCTGCTACTGGAGCAGGACAATAGTGACGTATCAAGGGGTCCTCAGTTCAATATAAGCTATTGCTCATATGCATTGGCTCCAATCCAGTGTGCCCAGTGTATTCAACTGAGGCACCAGAAAGCCAAATGCTTCCTCCACCTAAAGGATCAAAAGGTTTCTAAAAATCCAATCCTGCCACAGCCTGAGCCTCCGCTTTTGCCTTTTGGTGAAAATGAATTGGAAAGACCAGCCTCCATAAAACTGGACCTGTGAGATCCCACAGCCATTGCTAAAATTGGAGGAAACCAATGACTTTTATGGTTCAGTGGGGCTGAACATTTTGTTGTTACTCAGTACTTTGCTCCTTTGATATCCCAGAAAATTCAGGTAGTTGGCACCCTGGGACCCCCACTGAGAAGAGTTCTGCCCAAGCAGGTGCCCTGAGATTGGTGGGCACTTGGCCACACACGAGTTCCTCTACATTCCTGAGTTTCCTAGTCCTCTCTTGGGATAGGGCCTCCTCTGAGCTGGGGGCAACTAGTATCTTTGCCTCAAACCAGCCAGCATCTCTTACACTTAAGTCTGCTGCTCTAGACTTGGTATCAACACTGACTGTGCCCTGAGAAGAATGGTGACTCTGTCAATCAGAAATGCCCAAGACTGCACCCCAAGGGCTCACAAAGCATGTTTCTAGATGTCCGAGCAGCAGAATCACCCGGAGTGCTAGCCACCAGCATTCCCCTTTGGTAACTGAACTCAAACCAGGCAGTACTCCAGTTGCTGTCAGAATATATCCAAACGTCACAGAAGGCCCACAGTGGGATCCTACCCCACATCTCCAGGCTGAGCCCTAACAGACTGCCAGTCACCCTGGAACACTCCCCTGCTCCCAGTAAAGAAACTAAGAATGGACTTCATTGAAACGGAGCCTTTGTGCTGTCAGTGCAGCCACCATAACTCCACATCCATGATCCCAAACTCTCAGAGCTCTGCTCCCTCCTGAGGCTGCCTATTCACTTTGCCTTAGAACAGGAGGACCACAACACCGAGTGAAAGGGACAGCTGGCACAGACTTACCTCCTACCATGCTTTAAGAATTCTCTCATGTTGTTCAGAGAAGCTTTTCCAACCTCCGTGGGAAATTCACCTATGCACTTCTGCAGGGCCCTGACGATGTGCTGATCATCAGTCCTACCAACAGGGCAGCTGGGAGGAAGCCCAGAGCTTCTCCACCACTTAAGTGATATGAGGCACAGTCTCCTGTGAAAAGGATCAAATCTGGAACAGAAGGTTAGATATTTAGGGTTTAATTTAGAGAAGGCCCAGAAAGAAAGGAAGTTGTTTGCTCCATTTTGTAGTCTGACTGCTGAAGAGAGCTTTGGAAGATCCTAGGGCAGCTGGCTTCTTCTTGATCTGGATACCAGGGTACACAGAAAAGCCAGGTCACTTTATGTCATGTTAAAGAAACACGCAATGGAAAGAGTAGTCATTATTAAGTACAAACCCATGCAACCAACCAGACCAGGCATTCTGACCCAAGTAGAAGATTTATTAGGGGCAGCAAGCAGGCTGGTTGTCTAACTGACCAAGACAGCAGTGAACAAGGCAAAGCACAAAGCTGTCAAGGTGCTTTGGGGGGGAGGGGTCGTGGGCTGCCACAGCCAAGGGAGAGCTAATCTTGGCAGGGTTACCTGGACTGTGGGGGACATTTGATGTCAATAAAGGAGACTTTCCCGTCTCACCAGAGTTTGATGATTCCATCTGCCACTGCTCACCCTGAAGACTATCTGGGAGACTCAGCAGCCCTAACCCCACCCACCCCACATTCTCTCCTCAGTTTTCTTCCCTTGAAAACTGCCAGAGAGACCAAATAGGATGGCTCCCACCCCTCCAGCCTTCCTGCTGGAGATTGCTGAGTCCTGGCACCCCCTACTCAGCCTGAAGAGGGCTGGTCTCCACCCCACCCCTGGCCTCCCACAGAGTTTGCTGAGTCCCATGGTCCCTGCTTGCCCTGAAGATGGCCAAAGAGATCTGATAAGCTAGCCCCAGGCCCTCTAGCCTACCCATGGGAGTTTGCTGATTCCAGTCACCACACCTCACCTAAGATGACTAGGGAGTACAGACTACCATAGCAACCTGCAGAAAACTTGTGGATCACTACCCTGTTCTAATCCACCATCAGGAGAGCATTGTACTTATCACCATTGCATCCGTCTTGAACTGCCGCTCACTCTCTCTCTCCTTATGAGGTAGAAATACATTGAGCCCCACACAGCAGGCGCTTTGTCGAGCCTACCCTCCCCTTCCACACTCTGGAGAGACTTGCTGACCTGCACCCTGCCCATCTACTATCACTGCAAAAAATGACGAAAGGAAGGAACAAAAAGCAATATCAGACCTCTGGCCCACCCAAAGCAAGTCCAGGATAAAAGGTCATAGAGGAACTTGGAAGTCACATACCAGAAATTTCTGAGAAGATAGCAACTAAAATAAAGAAATAATTCCATCAGGCTATGGAGGAAATCAGACCAGAAATAATCTTTTAGGTTAAAAAAGGAAGTGACAATAATCATGAAAGAATTATTCAACACATCTAAGGAAGACACAGATTAAAGAAATAGGAGAGAATAGGAAAATGGAAGAAACACTGAATGAACAATAAAGGAAAGATCTAGAATGCATGTAACAGATTCAAATTGATATCCAGGACATTAAGAATTCCATTGAAAGCTGGCGAACCTGCTTGAACAAAACAGAAGATAAAATTTTAGACCTTGGAGGTAGCATTGCAGCTAGTGAACATGAAAAGAAACATCTCTTAAAAATAAGAAAAACCAGGAAATAACAATACAACATCTGCAAGATGATGCAAAGAAAAATAATATAAGACTAATAGGTATCAATGAAACAGCTGGAGATAATGTAAAAGGCATGAAAAAAGTTTTTGCAGAAGTAGTAGCAGAGAATTTCCTGAGCATGGGAAAAGAATCAGATATTCAGAAAACTGAAGCACACATAACTCCAGATATCCATAATCTAAATAAATCATCACCTAAACACAAATGCTCAACATCCCAGAAACTAAGCAAAAGAACAGAATATTCAAAGCTGTTAAAAACACAAAGCAGATCAACTATAATGGAAAGTCCACCAGAATCATGGTAGATTTCTGAAAAAGACCATCAAATGAAGAAGAGCTTGGAGTGAGAAATTTTAAGCCCTAAAAGAAAACAGTTTTGTTTTATCCTACAAAAGTATCTACCAAATTTAATGGAGAGAGTAGATGTCTTGGTCTTCCATGACAAAGAACAACTGAAGAAATTAATGACAACAAACCAACTCTACAAAGAGTACTGACAGACATTTTAGAAAGAGACAAAGATGACCACAACTTCACCAACAACAGAAGAGAACAACCAAGCATAGAAAGCAATTAAACAAAGGGAAATAGTAGAGATCCTACAGTAGGAAAACATGGCAAAGATAAGCCAGTTCATACCAGTCATCACTATCAATGTAAATGGTCTCAATTCACCAATCAAGTGAAGCAGACTGGCAGAGTGCATAAAGAAACAAAATCAAACAATGTTCTGCATAAAAGAAACACATTTAACTTAAAAAGAAATTAATAAACTGAATGTCAGAGCGTGGAAAACAGCAATACATGCCACAGGGACCCAGAAAGAAACAGGGGCAGATATTCTCATTTCTGAAAATGTCAACTTCAAAAAAAAATGTGATTAAAATGTACACAGAAGGTCACTACTTATTTGTAAGGGGGGAAAGGCAAGAGGAAGAGGTAATGATTATGTATATCCAATGTAGGAGCACCCAACTATATAAGACAAAATATAACAGACATGAAAAAAATCTAATGAGCAATAGCATAATTGTACTGGGGGATTTTAGCACTGCATTGACCCAAAGGGATAGATTAACTATGCAAAAAAGAGAGCAAAGAGATAACAGAATTAAACTAGTCTTGTGAAGAAATGGATTTACAAGGGCTGGGCAAATAGCTCAGTGAATTAAAGTGCCTGAAAGCAGATGCAAGGGCTGGAGGTTCAATCCCCAGGCCTGCTGTGCCAACCCTGCCCCCAGGGCTCACTGAGACAGCAATTGAGACTGTGCATGGTGGTGCACGCCTGTAATCCCAGGTCTTGTGAGGCTGTAAACAGGTGGATCACTATAAGTCCAATCTAGAAGTGAGAACCTGAAAATGCTGTAGACATTTCCCTAAAATACAAAAAAAAAAGAAAAAACAAAAAGAAATGGATTTACAGAATGTTCTACCTAACAGTGTCAGAATACATATTTTTGTTAGCTATACATGAGATATTCTGCAAAATAGATCACATGTTAGCACACAGAACATGTTTAAGTACATTTAAAGGAATCAAAATTTGCCATGTATATTATCTGACTTTAACACAATGAAGCTGGAAATTATTGAGAAGAAAAACAGTAAAAGCTGTAAAAACACATGTATATAAAATAATACCTTCCTGCACAATCAATGGGTCATAGATGAAATTAAAAAGTAAGTTAAATGGGGGCCAGGGAGATGGCTCAGTGGAATAAGTGCTTCCCTGGCAAGTGCAAGGGCCTGAGTTCAATCCCTGGTTCCACAAAAATAAATAAATAAATAAATAAATAAATAAATAAATAAAACAATATTTACAATCTAATGAATATACACATACAACTTACTAGAACCTGTGAGATTCAATGATATTTAGAAGGAAATTTATAGTGATAAATTCTCACATCAGGAAAATGGAATGAGCCCAGATAAACAATATTATGCTGCTCCTCAATCCCCTAGAAAAAGAAGAGCAAGTCAAATCTAAAGTCCAAAGAAGGTAGGAAATCATAAAGAACAAAACAGAAATAAATGTGATAGATACACAGAAAACAATACAAAGAATTAATGAGTTGAAGAGTTGATTCTCTGAAAGAATAAATAAAATTGATAAAACCCTAGGCAACCTTATCAAAAAGGAAAAAAAATCATATTAATGCAATGAGAAATGAAAAGGGTGAAATTACTACAGACCCTATAGAAGTTCAGAAGATTACCAATACCTATGTCCAAAAGTTTTACTCTCACAAAATGGAAAATACAGAAGAAAGGGACAGATTTCTAGATACACATGAACTATGAAAGCCAAATCAATAAGATAGAAAAATCCTATATCCGCCAATGAAATTGAAATTGTAGTAATAATAAAAAAAAAAAATCCGCCGACAAAGAAAAGCCCAGGTCCTGGTAAATTCACAGCTGAATTCTAC
The DNA here is from genome assembly GCF_000260255.1 of Octodon degus. NCBI lineage: Eukaryota > Metazoa > Chordata > Mammalia > Rodentia > Octodontidae > Octodon > Octodon degus. The sequence goes on from NW_004524637.1 coordinate 5,522,883, forward strand.
AAGAAATTTAGGGAGGATCTAATGTCAACTCTTCTCAAATCTTCAATGAAATCAAAAGGGAAGAAATTCTACCAAACTCACTCAAGGAGGCAAGTATTACTCTGCTACCAAAACCAGAGAAGGACCCAACCAAAAAAGAGAACTATAAGCCAATGTCCCTAATGAACATAGATGTTAAAATGCTTAAGAAAATACTAGCAAATAGAATGCATCAAATCATCAAGATCATTATACAACTCAACCAAGTGGGATTCATCACAAGAATGCAAGGGGGCTGGAGAGATGGCTCAGTGGTCTAAAGCACCTACTTGGAACTAGCTTGGCAAAGCATCAGGGACACCGTTCAATCCCCCAGCACCACATGCCAGCCAGCCCCGCCCCCTGGTGGGCTGAGCTGGCCACACACACACACCACTCTCTCTCTCTCTCTCTCTCTCTCTCTCTCTCTCTCTCTCTCTCTCTCTCTCAAAAAAAAAAAAACTAAAAAAAAAAAAAAAAGAATGCAAGAATGGTTTAATATACAAAAAACCCTAAATGTAATATACCACATTAGCAGAGCCAAAGACAGAAATCACATGGTCATATCAATAGATGCAGAAAAAGCATTTGGCAATGTTCAACCCTGATTCATGATAAAAACCCTACAGAAAATCATTATAGATGGTCTTTATCTCAATCTGATAAAAGCCATCTATGAGAAACCAACAGCCAACATTACATTTAGTGGACAGAAATTGAAAGCCTTTACTTTAAAATCAGGAACAAGACAAGGATGCTCACTGTCACCATTCCTGTTCAATGTAGTTCTGGAAACACTAGCCACAGGAATTAGATAAGAGAAAGAAATAAAAGGAGTAATGAATGGAAAGAAAGAAGTGAACTTATCATTATTTATAGATGGCATGATATTGTACATAGAAGACACCAAAAACTCCACTAAGGGACTTCTAATGGAGAAGTTTAGTAGCACAGCAGGACACAAAGCCAACACTCAAAAATCAATAACATTTCTATACACAATGAACATATTGAAAGAAAAATTAGAGAAAGGATGCCTTTCATAATAACAACCCAAAAAATGAAATACTTACAAATCAATATCACGAAGGAAGTAAAAGATTTATACAGAGAATATTACAGTACTCTTAAAAAAGAGGATTTCAAAAAATGGAAATATATTCCTTGCTCCTGGATAGAAAGAATGAACATTGTGAAAATGGCCATATGCCCCAAATTTTTATATAGATAAAATGCAATCCCAATTAAAATACCATTAGTATACCTCACGGATCTAGAAAAAAAATTCCTAAAATTCATCTAGAGGCAGAAGAGACCTAGAACAGCAGAAGTAGTCCTGGGAAACAGAGGAAAGGTAGGAGACATCACAAGTCCTGACTTGAAGTTATACTACAAAGCTATTGTGATAAAATCAGCATGTTGCTGGTGTAAAAACAGATCTGAGGATCAATGGAACAGATTAGATATAGACACAACCACAAGCACATTCAGCCACTTTATCTTTGACAAAGGGGCCAAGCATGTAACATTGGAAGGAAGATAAACTCTTTGATAAATCATGCTGGAAATACTGGCTTTCCACATGCCAAAACCTTAAAATAAACCCATTTCTATCACCATAAAGTCAAAATCGTCAAAGATATAAATATTAAATCTTCTGGAAGAGAAATCAGGTAGAACCCTTAAGGACATAAGGATAAGTAAAGAGGTTATGAACAAAAATCAAACTGTACAGGAACTACTTCAAAGAATCACCAATTGGGATCTCGTCTTTTTAAAGTTTCTGTGAATCAAAAGAAATCACCAACAGAGCAAAAAGAAAACCCACAAAGTGAGAGACAACTATAGCAAACATGCGATCAGACAAAGGACTCCTATCTAAAACATAAAGAATTTTTTAAAAATCAGGCCTCCAAAATTCAAAGACCAAATCCAAAATGTGCACCTGAGATGAATATACATTTCACAAATGAAGAGATACAAATGGTGAATAAATACATGAAAAAATGTTTAACATCATTGGTTATTAAAGAGATGCAAATTAAAACAACACTGAGATGCCATCTTACACCAGAGAGAAAGGCTTTCATCAGGAAGTTAATAAACAACAAACACTGGAGAGGTTGCAGGGGAAAAGGAACATTTCTCTACTGTTGGTGGGAGTGCAGGACTGTATAACCATTAGGGAAATCAGTATGGAGACTCCTCAAAAAGCTAGCATTGGAGGTCTCATTTGAACCAGCTATTCTTCTCTTAGGTTTTTTCCAAAAGAACTAAAATCATCACACCACAATGATATATGTACCGATGTTTATAGCAGCACAATTTATCAGAGCTAAATCTTGGAAACAACCCAAATGCTCATCAACTGAGGAACAGATTAAAAAATATATATGGTATTTTTACACAATGGATTATTATTTAGATATAAAAAGGTAAATTTGAGGCTTTTGTAGATAAATGGGTGCAGCTAAAGACTATATTGGTACGTGAAATAGATTAGATCCACATGTGCAGGCATTGCATTAGCTCACTCCTGTGAGAACCTGAAAGAATAATAAAAACCTAAAAGGTACAACAGATACTGTGAAAAGAAGAGAAACTGTTCAATGGGAAAGGAAATCCTGGGATGAGGAAAAGTACAAACAAAATAAGGAGAAAATATATATGTAGGTATATATGCAGAATAGTTTGGATAATTGTATCGTTGATTTCTGCTGGTCTTTTCATATTTTAGTTTTTTAATTTTTTTAATTTTTTTATTTTTTGTGGAACTGGGGATTGAACTCAGGTCCTTGCGCTTGCCAGAGAAGCGCCCACTCCACTGAGCCATCTCCCCGGCCCCTTTTTAAAGGAGAAGTTAATGCTTAAAATTTTTTTCTGATTTTTTTCAGCTTTTGAATTTCTTATAAATTCACTTTTTTTCCTTTAATTGAATCATACATGTTTATATCTGGTAATCTGAACAACTAATTTGAAAATAATATCATGTAATACAGAACCATTGTTGAATTTCTATTATTTTCTTTAGTGAAATCTTATATCCTTTCAAATCCTTTTTATTTTTTTCTGCCACTACTTTGTACTCTTTAAAAATAAAAAATAAAGATGAAAGGCCCCAGTGAACTTGGGGACCAAAATGTAGAAGAATGGCTGCTGAAGGCTCCACTCTGGGAGCCAGTGACTTGGTGCTAACTTTAGAAGTGCTACATGGAATACTTTGCAAAAGTGTCCTCAGTGTGCAGCAGAGGCCTCTCCACTATACTAGGAGGAAATAAAATGGGAGCAAAAAGAAAGGACTCATGAGGACCCAAGTGGTGTCTGGGCCCTACCAGATCATCACGTGAGCATCCCAAAGGAGTTAGGAGTTAGCTCACATCTGGGTGAAACTCCACCATGACATCACCTAGGAGAAGACTGCTATGGCCCCGTTCCTGAGCCACCATTATTATACCCCAGAGTTAACAGCCATGAGCACAGCTGTCAGCCAAAGATGCCAGATAGAGGGGAGGGAGAGAGGAAGGGAAGGGCATGTGAAGAACTGAGGTGAACATGTAGGAACTTCCCATGAGGAATGTGATCAATACATACGCAAATGTGTAGCCATAAAAAAGCTGGTGCTGAGTGCTTCAGCTTCCATTTCTATTTTCATTGAACAAGGGACCCACACTACCCAGTTGCACAGCTCATGGATATTTAAAATAACTTTTCTCCCTTATCAAAGGGACTAAATTTCATACCCTGTTATTCCAGTTGTATTTTTCAATATTATTTAATTCACTCTTATCATAATTGTGTTTTTCATGAGTATTTCATTTACTATTATTTCAATTATAATTCTTATCTCTGTCATATTTTGTGGTCTCTTTGAGCTCTTAGACTAAAGTTTGATCTCTAAGCATTGATTTATTTCCCGTAATGATAATCCTACTGTGACCTGTGACCGGCACATTCTACTCTTCCTTTTATCCAGCATAGTATTCTCCGAGCATGATGCACGCCCAGAACTACTGGGTGGATTGTTTCCCTTTAAAGTTGATGCCGCAAGACTTCCGTATTTAGCCCTTGTGCTCAGGTGGAGATCTCGGGATTATGACAGAAGGGGGCATGTGTTCTAGCATCATCAACGGTGATGCTTCAAAGTGAAATGTGCTTGTAAGGAAGTTACATGAGTGACAGCACCAGGATGGCAACGAGGCTCAGGGGCAGCCCTGCTGCAGCTGCCACCTTGTGAGCAGCGGCAGGGTCGCTAGCTGTGCACGTGCTCTCGTGTGTGTTCCAGGCAGCCTAACGAACTGAGAGTCCTTCCTCAACTGCCTGCTGTACGCATTTCTATCCTTCCAGTCCCATTCCTCATTGCCTTTGTCTCTTACCCTTGCACCCAAGATCAAGGGTTCATTCATAGTTAATTAAGGAGCTCATTTTCAGTAAACTGCTTAAAACAACTCCATTGTGCTGCCTTTTTCAGTGGAAATAGTGTAACTTTTACAGTAAGTTTGAAATGTGTTTCACACACCAAGTCTTGATCACTAAGAATAATTGATATGCCAAACATAAAATGGGATGATTAGAATTTCTTATTTAATTTGGGAAAATATACAAAGGACATTTGAGTAGTCTATATTTTTAAATTTAACTGCAATATTTATGCAAAATGGTACTTTTTATACACATTTTCCATTAGGGCTAATGAGAACATTGTGAAATTTCAGTGGACTTACTTAGCAAATCCTTAAAAATAAGGCTTCCCCATTGTTTGGAAGCCCAAATTCCATAGTCGTGTCTCTTGTCTCTATAGGATGTTTTCTTACACTTCCTACCAGAAATCATTCAATTATACAGAGTAACAAGTAATTTCAGAGGTCAGATAAAATTAATTTACATGCATGGAAAGAATAAATGATGGTACTTTTGTGGAAATCATCTGGTTCTCAATGTTCTGAATTAAATAATAATTAATATTAATTAATATTAAATAATATTTTCTACTATATATGTGTGTGTGTTCCAGGATATCTGTAAATTACCCAAGTCATATATCATGGGTCTAAATGAATTTATTTTTATTTATTTATTTATTTATTTATTTATTTATTTGTATTTTAAGGAAGGGTCTACAGGGTGTTCAGGGTCTCACTACTAGATCGGACTCGTAGTGATCTGCCAGTTTACAGCCTCCCAAGAGCTGGGATTACAGGTGCAGGCCACCACGCCCAGTCTCAATTGCTGTCTCAGTGAGCCCTGAGGTTCAGGGCCGGCACAGCAAGCTGGGAGATTGAACCCTCGGGCCCTGCGCCTGCTTGCAGGTGCTTTAATCTGCTGAGCTACTTTGCCAGCCTGGGTCTAAATGAATTTAGCATGATGAAATTATCAGAATGGTTTGTTGTGGTTCAAGTTTTTTTTATTTCAAAGAAACAACACAAATGCATAAACACACATACACACAAACACACACACATGGAACAAGCAATCTCAAATTACCTGTCTTATCTCCTTGCACTATCTGGTTTTTTTTCCCACAAAATGACTCTGAGATCATCTACTTTGTTTTCCTTCTTATTCTCTCGTTCCCAATTCATTAAGCTTGGAATGTGCAGCCCATCCCAGCCTGATGGAGCTGTGTCTGAGCTTCCTGCTGAAGAGCCTCCCCAGCTCAGCATCCTAGCCATTCCATCACCTGTCCTTTTATTCTTTTAATAATCTCATTCTCTCTTAATCATGTGAATATTTCTGCTGCCTGTAAAACTACTCTTTTGACAGCCTGTATGCCTCTGAATACAACGATGCTGCAATTACAACATCTGCTCACATTTTCTCAATTCATTACTCAGATTTTTAATCAGGTGTCAGCTTATCATTTCCAAACATCCTTCTATTCTTGACACTTTTCTGATTGATTTTATTCCTCCAGCCAACAACTTATCAGCATAGTTGAGTTCTGTTAGAAACACTTATGTTTTTAATATTTAAAATTATGACAGCAGTTTTTGGCTGGGGAGATAGCTCAGTGGTCCAAGTGCCTACCTGCCAAACCCTGGTACAGCATGCCATGCTGACCAGAACTCCAGGCACACTGTGCTAGCCCCCATGACCAGGTGTGGTGGTGTACAGCTGTAATCCCAGTACATGGGAGGCTGAAAAGAGGAGAATCACTATGAGTCTAAGTTGCATAGTGAGAACCTGAACCAAATACATAAATTAAAACAATAAATAGATAAAAATAAAAATACAACAAAATTATAATAGCAATCTCATTTGTCTCTTCTTTGTATCTTCCTAATGTAATTATTCAGAAATTTATTTAAAAAAAGAGACTTGTCTATTTCATTTTTTACAGCTTCTGTCTAGATGGCCTTCCGAAGTGCTACATGTAGTACTAGGTGGGGCTTTCCAGAGGTGGCTGGGTCTAGAATGTGTGATGCTGAGACCGAGGCTGTGTGGAGGCTGAATCGGTCCACTGGTTAGTTTGGAGACCAGCCACCCAATCTGGGAGTGGATAATAGAACGTCCTTCCTGGGTGTGAGTGTGGCTCACTCCAAGGGCAGTGGTCTGGATAGAACATAATGGACAGGAGGAGGGACTCTGTGGATGTTGCCCCTTGTTGCTTTCTCAGTCTTATGCCTGCCATGAATTATTTCTTCTCTGTGAAACAACTCAGAGAATCCTTCTGCCGTGCTACCTGCCGATTATGGACCAAAACCTCTATGGGCTGTGGGCTGAGATAAACTTCTTTTAAATTTGGGTCTCATGTGTTTTGCCTCAGCAATGAGAAACGTAGCAAAGATATTGTATCAGTCGGGGTTTTACTAGAGGAACAGATATAACACAAGATGTACAAATATATAGAAAATTACAAGATTAGCTTGCACTGGTCAGCCACAGCGTGCAGGGAGCACACTGGAGACTGAAGGATTCAGTCCAAGGTCCGGAGCTCACTGCAGTGTCCATGCAAGTCCACACCAGGAGGTCAGTGGGTCTCTCACAGAAGCCTGATGAGCCTGCACCAGAAGGCCGAAGGATCCAAGGCAGAGGCTGAAGAGTCTGCACTAGAAGTCAGGAGATGACGTCCAAGCTGAGTGCGAAGACAGGAGCTCCGCTGAGGAAGTGGAACTCTCCACGCCACCTCATTTGCCCTTTAGATCCTTTAAGTGATGAGTCACCCTAAGGCAGGGCCTGCACACCCTCGGGTGTGGAATTGCTGGGCCCATACCGGTAAGCTTTCAACTTCCCAAGGTGACACAATCCATCAACCATTACGGATGTATACTATGATTCCTACATATTACCAAATACTTCACATAAAATGATCGAAATATATATCTATTGAGTGAGTGATGTGGTAAAATATCCAATGGCACATTTCTAAGTATTTAATTATTTTCTAAATGACCTTTGAGACAGTACTTTTGCAAGTGGCATTCTTGATGAACATTTGCATATGTATGTTTCCTTAAGACATATACATATGAAAATTTAAAAGAAAAACTATGCTTAGGAGGCTGGGGAGACAGCTCCGTGGTCTAAGCACCTGCCTGGTAATCACAAGGTCCTGAGTTCGAGCTCTGATACTGCGTGCCATGCCAGCCCCAAGTCCCAGTGCTGGGGAAGCCAAGACAGCATGATCTCTGTGGGTCTCAATAAATATCATGTGAATATTAATCAAAATAGCAATCTTGACTCTTCTGATGACAGCTGTGAACTGATCCATAAATTATACAATGATAGGTAGTTTTAGATTTGCTGACTTGTTCTCCATGTGTGAACCTTTAAACCGGCTAACCTGTGCTTTCTCTGAGATGTGGAGAGGGTCATCCTGGACACGGCAGCGCCCAGCCTCTCCTCCAGTGTCTTGAAACCTCCAGTAACTGTGAGCTAAATAAACCTTTCCTTCCCTCATTTTGAGTGTCAAGTATTTGTCCCAGCGAAGAGAGAAGAGTAACTGAGATAGAATAAAATGAGTATAAACCTGGGCTTGGGAAAATCAGTCCCCAAACATTAGCACACTAAATGACTGTAATTTAATCATAGGATTATGAAGTACCACCCCTCTCCAACGACCCAGCTCAACACCAGCAGAGCCCCAGGATATGGGTGTGATAGAGCTCAAAATGTTACAAGACAAAAACTCCTTCCAGTTGGAGTCCTTACACAAGCTCAGAGTAGAAAAGAGAAGAATTAAGGACATCAAGATAATTTAAACCTCTCATACCTATTTCTATACCAAATATGAAACACAGTACAACCTCTAGCCAAGTTAACTTTATCATCACACAAAATGTGATTACTCCATTTTTATTATGCAAAACAACTTGTCCAGCTTTTAACCAAAACATTTACAAGACAAGCAATGAAAACACTCTAAAAATACAGCCCAATTATCGGGTCTAGATTCAGGTATAACCCAGATGCTGAAATGATCAGAGATCTTAAATACCTGACATGGAAGAAAGTTCTAAAGAAAAAGACCGTATTAAGAAGAGGATGAATAATGTAACTAGAGAGAGAAATTCTAATAAATAATCAAAAGAAAAAGAAGAAGTAAGATCGCAGTAACTGGAATTAGTAATGTTTTCATTGGCTCCTCAGTAGATGGAAATGTTTAAAACAGAACCAGAAACACAGGTTAATGGAATATGTGCTGTTCAAGTGAGCACTACACAGGTTAACAGAAAGTTAAACTAAAATACCAATGTAAAAATACAAGTTTTAGGCTACTATCTACAGTGTAATTCTGGATTTTTTATATATTAATTAGTTAACAATAGTAAATTTTAAATTAGGAGTAGGATTATTAGTGGTTTTCACTCTGTATTTTTCAGCAGCATCTTCAAGAAACACGTTTCTTTGGCAATAACAAACTATTTAATAGGTACAATATTGCAATTGTAAATTCATTGTTTTGGTATTTAGCATTAGTTTTATAAAATAATCCACTGGGCCACAGAAGCAAAATGGACAGATGTTAAGGTATGCAGAAGGTTTGTTTGTTTGTTTGCAAAGGAGAAAAATCTTGTGGAGGAGAGGCAACAAGAAGAGCAGCGAGCGGAAAGAGACAGAGTAGTGGACCTACACATCCAGTGGCATGAGGCTTATGCTCCAAGAATAAAGGCAAGAAGGTTTAACCTTTGCTTTATGAAATGATAGACAGATGATAGGCAAATGTCTAGGCAGAGGTACTTGACAGGCTGTGTCAGGGTGCAGCAGGAGCTGGAGGAGACCCCTGAGAGAGGGACAAAGCCGAACTATGCTTGAGACCTAGCACTTGTTAAGCTTCTGGAGACTGCCCTGTAGCAAGGAGTGTTGGGGATGCTTCAGTCAGCTCCATTTGACACAAGTCATGTAGAGACTGCGACACATGGGGAATAGGAGAGCACATTTGCTGTGGTGCTGCGTGGAGGAGCATTAGCCATGAGTCAAGTTTTCCTGGGCTCGAAATCCAGCTTTGACATGTAATACGTATGAAATCTTGGACCAATGCCTCCCCTGTGAGATGAAGAGGCTAACAGTGTCCATGGCAGCTGACGGGTACAAGCGTATTTGGTAAATTAACCCATAGCAAATGCATGTCACAGAGCTTCACATATGACCGGTTCTCAATAAATGAGCACACCCTAACAAAATAGTCCTACATACACAGGACCTATCAGGGCAGCATCAAATACCTGAGGCACATTTCAAAGTGAAGCTCTGTCTTCTTACAGTCAGATGGTGATAGGCCAATAGATAGCTGGATTATTTTGCAAGAAAAAGAAAATTTCATTAATCACAAGAAAATGAAGGTTGAAAGACAAGAAAGAGATGCACATTTTTTTTACCAAAATGTTGATAAATTCAAATTATTTCACTTCAACTCCATAACAGTTAACTTTAAAAAGGGAATGTATAGATACAGAAATGCAGATTCACTTGGAATTACAATAAGAGGAAAGAAAGATAGAAGTCATGAGTTGGAGATCCGTGATTCCATTCTGTAGTTATCCCTGCATCTCTTGGACTAAATTACTTTAGGGCCTGGAAATACATACTCTTTTATAATAACAGCCATTGTGCTGTAAACATCTCTAACCTGGTTATTAAACTGGCATATGGTGCTGGCCTCAGGTTTACTGGCCCTGAAATGTTACTGAGGAGATTTTGTCTCTTGTTCATTTTGCTTCACTGGAACCTGCCCAGTCTCATAGTACTGAAGAATTCCTGAATTATAGTGTCTTTAGATTTATGTTGACATGACACCCTTGGATTTGCTGGATTAAGACACTCCTGGAGAGGCAGCTGGATGCGGGGGTTAGGGGGATGCACACTACTCAGCGGGTGGACATGCTAGCGGGTTTGGCCAAATGTGCTCCCAGTGCTTGGGTCTGGCTGCACCAAGCAGGTCAGCGGCCCCCGCCGGTGCTCCTCCCGACTGCTGTGCGAGGCCACATCACCTTCTCTGCTTTCCACCGCTGTCACCTGAGCGTCGTTGCCCCACCGACGCTTCTAGCGTGATGTCTATCATGGAGGCGGCTAACCATGCATTGAAGCTCTGAAGATGTTAAGCACAATAAACCATTTTCTCTGAACCCATATATGCCAGGCAGGCTGCTGGGCCGGTGAGAAAGCTGGCCAGCGTGTCACTGCAGCACAGATGGCAGCATGCGACCCATAGAGGCGGTCACGTGGTCACGGGGCAACCCTCTGCCTTTGATTTTGCTCAGCTCCCTGCGTGGGGTGTGATTCCACCAGCTCCCTGTGTTTCCATTCCCGTGTTATAGATGGAAACGTTTGTGAGCTGAAGGTGGCTTTGGAATTACCCTCGTCCAACCTGCCCTTTTATGTACCAGAAAACTGACCTTAAGAGCATGGAGAGAATTTTGGAGAATTATATGCTTTTTCATCTAGCTCTCCCTAATATTAAGTTGATTTCTCTAAGAGCTATCTGTCCTATGAAATTGGAATCACTTATTCCACAGAAGTTACTAATTTGAAAGAGATGTCCAGGATTTTGAGGATTTAAAAAACTTTACATATTTCATAGATCATTTAATTCTTTATTCATATGGCTTAGATCAAATCTTACTCATTTGTTACCACGGTATATCAATAATATCCTTTAGCTAGAGTCAAAACTATGAAAATAAATAAATGTATCTGTATATCACAAAACAGAGACAGTAAGATAAACATTCTGATAGAATTTGCCACTGCTGTGAGCATAAAAGCAACAAATAATAAGTTGTTTCTAAGTAATTACATGTCATTCTAATAAAGCATTTTGAACCAGTTAGTCTGCTATCAAATTCCTTCAAATTAGCAGAGGGCTCTTAGGAATCTTTCCTATCTTCTCTGAATTCCAAACTTTAATATATCTGATGATCAAATGATCAGGACTACCCTTTGATAAACTGAAGATGTGATACAATCTTTCCTAACATATTTTATTTGACCTGAGAGATGTTGCTAAATAGCAAGGTTAAACAACCAAAAGGTGGTGAGTTTTACATTTTTAAATAAAACTACAGCACTTATGATGCCTTATTTCTCCTTGCAAAAGTACATTCTCTAGAGAATGAGGTTTACATAGCCTCATTTATTCAATCTTTGATGATTCTACCATCTCCAAATTCCCTTATATCATCCCTTTTCTATTGTAAGATCAGCAGGCTCACCTCTCTGACTGTGCAGGCACTACAGGCCCACATGGGACTGTGTGACAAGCTTCAGTGACAGAATAACACAGTGATGCCAAGGAATGAGGACTCAAGCCAAAGACACTTGCTGCTTAGCAACCCATGGTGACGTGAAGAGTTTTGCCAGATGCAGGTATATGTTGAGTAGGACTAATGAAAATCAAAATTGTTTTGCTATAATTCTTAAAATTTGTTTTAACAAAAATGAGTTAATTTGCCCATTTATTTGTTTGATTGATTGATAGAACAACCTTCTTGCCAAGCACTAATGTTAATTATTGCTATCGAGCCTCTACAAGAGAAGGTAGAAGGGAAGGACCCACACAACTACTCTGGGAGGATAATTACCTTTCTTTATAAGTTGACATTCAAGTGTATTTTTCTTATTATTGTTGCCGTTCAGTTTGGGAAGGTGACACGTGATGGTATAGGCTTTGAAAGCATACTGAAAATAATCACATCTTATCTGAAAACTAGTATCAATCACAGCGCATTCAACCCAGACACTAAACGTATGAGTTGGTGTTTGGAGGCCTTGCGTGACAGGAAAGAAAGCTGCTGGGGTCTCGGTAGTGTTTGGAAGACTCCACAAGACCTCAGGCTAACTTTTAATTATTGCTTTCCAGAACCAGATATATGAAATATAAAACGTTCATTTAAATCATAAATGTTTCCTGCACTTATGTAACAGTAAATCCACATTCACTGTCTTAATGAATCCACCACTCTGTACATTATTTTATCCGTTTCTGCAAAATGTTTGGGTGCAGGTAGGGGACAGAAGAACAAAGAGGGCTTTTTGGCTCAGCAAGAGAAGTCTTCTTAAAGGTAAGCAAGAAATCCTCAGACCCCACACAAAGAGCTCCGGCTTTGGGGGCTTTAGGCCAGGGCAGAGCTGGAGGGAGGCTGAATGATGTCTCAGGAGGGGACTGGGGCCTCTAAGGTGGGGTGTCAGGAGCTGAATGGGGGAATGCTGGCTTGCACAAGGGGAAGAAGAAGTCCTTTTCTAGAGGAAAGGAGGTTCCCCTTGGGAGGGGAGCAGAAGCTCCACGTGGGCTGTTGCTCTGGGCCCTGCCACGAGGAGTAGGCAGGCTTTTTGTATGAAGAAAAAGCCCACCAATGTCCAAATGTTTGTATCCTAAAGCCCCATGAAAGCATCCAACAATACCTAAAAGTGACAGAGTTCTGTTTAGAGGTCAAGTCCTTTCCCAATCATAACAGCCCCAGCTGCTCTTACCTAGCAGGATGTCAATGTCAAGAGAGTACTAGATGCTTGGAGTCTTCAGTGCAGACCCACAAAGAAAGGGAGAGGCTTTATCCCATGACTATCAGGATTTCAACTGATGCAGCTGCTCAACTAACCAGCTTGATATTAAATTAAAAAAACTAAGCTTAAAATGTGTAGAAGTGTGAATGAAATAAAGTAAGGCTAGGCTTTGTCTTTGTTAAATTTTGCTTAATTTTATCATACTATATTTTCAAATTTTTCTTGTGTCAATTCCAGTAGTTTAGATGCCTTTGTAGGAACAATCTGTTCATTTCATCCAGGTTATTCTGTTGATTAATATAAAACTGTTCTAGTGTTCCTTGTAACAGTTTTTGGTGAGTTGTTAGAAAAAGTCCTTTTTCCTTCTTGCTTTTCCTAATTTGAGTCTACTCTCTTCAATTTTTCCTAGATCAGCCTACCTGAAAGTTCTCAGTTTAACTGATCTTCCTAAAGAGCCAAGTTTTGCTTTATACTCTGTGTGTTAGTTTTATTTTTCTGTGTTTTAGCATTTGCTTTTTGTGAACATATAATTCTACATATTAGGGTATAATGCAGTTTTGCACTTGTATGTATTTGTAGGGCGTATCTGATGTTTCAGTTCAGACATTTTGTAATAATCAAAACAAGATATTTAGCACATAGTGTATCTGACCTCATGCACTTATAATGTGCTTGTGGCAAAAATATTGAAAACATTTTCTTTTAGCTATTTTGAAATATTCAACAGTATTATTAACCATCATTACTGTGATGTGTAATGGAACCCTTGAAACTACTTCTTCCACTGTGTCTTCAATTATTTTTAACCTTTCCACTTGCTCCAAGCTTAGTTTTATCTCCCATTTCCAGTGTTTGAATATGAAGTTTAACTTGGAAAATTAGCTCACTAATAGTATTTTTAGTGGTTGTCCTGGGGATTACAATTAACAATTTAAATGTAGTTCAAGTTGATGGTCACTGAATTACAGTGCCGCATGGCACAAGCGTTTCTCCCTGTTTGCAATTATTGTCATACGAATAATACCTTTCCAGGCAGGTGCTTAAGCTGCTGAGCTACCTCCCTGGTGATGCCATTTCACATTGTACTACCATCGTCACAGATTTATAAACACAGATTGATGCAATTGTATTTTAAAATTGTTAACAGAGAAACTCATGAACAAAAATGAAGGCATATATTTTTCATATTTACCTACAGATTTGGTGTTCTTTTATTTATCCTTAGGGTTTGAGTTACTGCCTGTTGTGCTTTTAGTGGCTCCTGAAAGTCTCCTTTTATGAGTTTTAGTAAAGTAGACACATAAATAAGTACTTCTCCCAGTTTTATCGGTTTAGATCTTAATTTTTCTATGCATGAAAGATAAATTTGCTGAATATGTAATTCTTGGTTAATGGTCCTTCCGTTCAGTTATGGCTTTCATTGTTCCTAAGAAACTTAATCTTATAAGACATTCCTTTTACACAAGGAGTTGCTACTTTCTGTACTTAAAAGGAAGGGGCCAGCAAAATAGCTCAGTAAACTAAGCACATGCTTAGGCAAGTGCAAGGACCAAGGTTTGATCCCCAGCACCACATGCTGCTATGGCCCCACCTCCTGGACACTCTGAGTGGGCCACCGAGACCATGTGTGATGGTATAAGCCTGTAATTCCAGCACCAGGGAGGCTGAAATCAGGAGGATCACTATGAGTCGAGACCTTGTACCAAATACATAAAAGAAAAAAAAAAATAGAATAAAATAAAATAAAATTCCTGAAGATTAAGGTTTTTCTCTCTCAGCAGTTTGATAATGATGTATTATGACATGTCCATCCTCTTGTTTACAACTGAGAGTTTATGGAAATTTCTGGACATAAATTATTTTTTTTCATTAAAGTTACAGATTTAGACATTTCTTGAAATCTTATTTTGCCCTTTTTCAGTCTCTCTTCCTTCTGGGAATTCCAATATGCATTTATTGATGTTGGCACCCTAAAGGTTTATAAGGCTTTGTTACACTTAATTCTTTTATAATAAATGCCCCAGACTCTACTTTCACGTGATTTGCCTACAAGTTCTCTGATTATTTTCTACATGCTCAAATCTGTATTTGAGGCCCACTAGTAAAACTTTCAATTCAATTTTAATATTTATCAGCTCCAGATTTTATTTTCATTCATTTTAAAAACTATTTCTATCTTTCTGGCATTTTATATCATCTTAGTCCACTTTCTATTGCTGTAACACAACACTTGAGGCCAAGTCACTTAGAAAAATGATTTATGTAGCTTTACAGCTTTATTTTTTTTACTTTTTTTTTCAAAGTTTTATTGATAAACAGATAGCAATGAGACAGTTTCAAATCAAATCAGAAGTACAGTTTCAACAAATAATACACTGCATATATTCTTCTTAGTGGTTAATTGCTTTACAAGATGCCGACTTGAGAGCCTATTTACAAACAAATCATTAGAACAAATCATTCTATTCATTAAGAGAATGCAACTATATATCTATCCTAACCACTTTGAATA
>NW_004524637.1:5539043-5546143 GCF_000260255.1 Octodon degus
GAAGGAAGGAAGGAAGGAAGAAAGAAAGAAAGAAAGAAAGAAAGAAAGAAAGAAAGAAAGAAAGAAAGAAAGAAAGAAAGAAGGAAGGAAGGAAGGAAGGAAGGAAGGAAGGAAGAAAGAAAGAAAGAAAGAAAGAAAGAAAGAAAGAAAGAAAGAAAGAAAGAAAGAAAGAAAGAAAGAAAGACCTCACTCTTGCAACAATAAACTGAGCCTGAGAACTACATTAATCCCACTGAGGGTGGTGGTCCCAGCGACCTAATAACCATGTGATAATTCTCACCTCTTCAAGTTTCTACTATCTTAATTCTGCTCCACTGAAGACCACGCTCCAAGGACATGGGCTTTGGA
Source organism: Octodon degus (assembly GCF_000260255.1). Lineage (NCBI taxonomy): Eukaryota > Metazoa > Chordata > Mammalia > Rodentia > Octodontidae > Octodon > Octodon degus. Next base: position 5,539,392 of record NW_004524637.1, read on the forward strand.
GGAACAAACTGTGTACAAGCCACAGCATATCTTTAAAAAGACATTACTTGTAAGCTCTGTCTCCTTAATACGATATCACTTGTAACCCTTAATTCTTTAGCTACAATTCCATTGAGTTATCTGAACACTTTTTAAACATAATTAATTTAAAATGTTTTATTTAGGAAACCACTTGGCTCTCATCACAGTGGTTTGTATTAACCTTTTTCTAGCATCTGAGTTATACTTTCCTGATTGTTTGCATGTCTTCTAACTTCAGTTTAATACTTGGCACTTTAAGTAAATTTGTAATGTAGCAATCCAGGGTTTTTCTTTCCCTTTAGTATTTGCTGTTGGAGCTGTTTTTCATCGTCTGTCACTGACCTCTCTGAACTAATTCTGACTATTGCATCTGTCATGTCAATGAATTTTCTTCTCATTTACCTAGTAATCAGTTAAAGATTAGATAGAGATTTCCTTGAGTATCTGAAAGCAATAAATCTATTTGCAGAGGGTCTGTGTGTGCATTTTAAAGATACCTCTAAAAATCATCAAAACAATTCACAGCTCTACGTTCACCTGCAATTTTTGTTGAGTCCCTTCAAAAGTTCAAGGTTGGCCAAAGATGAGGGCTTAGGTCTACTGGGGATGTTCTCATTAGCATTAATACTGTCCTGGGACTGTGAACAGACCCACATATGCATGGTACCTTCTGGATGTCCATGAAAATGTCAGAACATCCCAACCCCCTATGAACATCTCATTCTCCATATTTTCCTTTAAAAATTCTTTGGTCCATGTCCTGTTTGCTCCAAATGTTTAACCACCAATTCAGGCAGTCAAATTATTTTAACAGTTGTCTCTGGTATGTTTCACAGGTGCGATGGGTGAAAGCCTGTTCTCAGCAGACAAGCTCCAAGTCACATGGATGCAAACAACCTTGCCAGCAAAAAGCATTGTTTGGGCTTTGAAAACAACCAATTCTGGTCCTGGGTCTTTGGAGTGCTCTGCCTCCCAGGGCTCCCCAGATGACTCACAGGCTGCTGCTTCACAGCAATTGTGGGCTACTTGTCCAAGAGGCTTCTATAAAACTGGGTCTGGGAATAAGGACAGTGTCACAACTTCCTACTGAGATGCAGCTGTGTTTATAGTTTCTGACAAGCTTTTGGTTAATTTTCAGAATCCTGAAAATTATTCTGACAATATCTACTACTAAAAATGTCACTACTGGCATCTTTTCTATTTAGTTTATTTTTATTTTGTTTATGTTTAATGCATAGCAGAAGATTATATAAACATCAGTACTCTATTTCTGGGATCTACTCTACAACCAAATACTGAGTACAATAGCAATTTTTCTAGCAGCCATTATTTACTGACATCTTAGTATGTACTGTACAAAATGGTAAGTCTTTTATATGTAGAGGGTATTTTAGAATAGTAATTCAACAGATATTCTAAGCCTCTCTTTCTCATAAAACAAAAATGTACAATCCAGAAACTTGCCCATCTCCACTGAGTAGGCATTCAGCAAGAACCCATGAGGGCCGTTACTCGCAGGTGCCAAGCTGTGTGCTGCCATGCTACAGAATGAAGCTGAGGGCCAGGGAGACAGCTCAGAGGCACGAGCACCTGTCTGGCAAGTGCAAGATCCTGAGCTTGATCTACAGTACAAAATAAAGGGGGGAAAATATCAGTGATCTGGCTTCCATATGTATAATGACTTCATAGAAAGAGAAAACAAATATTTATTTTTTATTTAAAAGTTGTTCAGTCAGCATCTCTCAAACATTTATGAAAGGAAACTTCAAAGGATGCTTTTAAGAGAGCAATGACTCAGTAGGACAGGCCCAGCCATGAGTTAGACCACTGCTGGTTACTAAAACAGTGCACGCCACTCTTCTGCTGTGAGTGTGTCAGTGTATGGGAACAGCTCCACAAGAAGGAAAATGCGATGTGCACAGAAAGAAGCTTGTCAGCCAGCATATGGCACGAGACTGCATGGAATAACAGCAACTCTAACAAATTCCTTTCGTGTGGTACCTTTCTACTTGAATATTATTCTACTATCATATTATTTGTAAAATAAAACTCTTAAGTAAAAATAATTAAGTAAGTGTTCCTCACCAATTGTCATGGCTGTGGAGTACAGGTAAAAAGAATAGTGTGTGTGTGTGTGTGTGTGTGTGTGTGTGTGTGTGTGTGTGTGATGCTAACTGACTAATTGTTTGGCCTCAGATTTGATTACTTTAAAAACCATGTGAGGATATATGAATGGCAATGGAATACCCATCACTGACAAGAGTAAACAAAAAAGGGGGCTATAAATGAAGGACCATTTTGTAGTGAATATATATATATATATATATATATATATATATATATATCTGTGTATATATATAATAGTTTGCATAGATATACAGCTACTTTCTCTTAGTTCAGTGAGAAGAAAGTTTTGAACTAATAGTGTTTAGACAAGACATCATATCTGCATTTCGTACTATGAATAACTACTATGAAGACAACAATATTCAATGTATCAATTATTGTAACTGTCCTACTAACCTGTTTTGAAACTGTCTCATTGCTACTTCTTTCTCAATAAAATTAATACAAAAAATGTGAGGTATAATCCTTCCCTTCAGATAATTAAATTGAAGCTCTCATAGATTAGGTCAATTCTTAATATTAGAACACTCTTTGTACCTACCACATCACAGGCAACGTTCTTACAATTGACTTATATTTACTGATGTTCTTAAAGTCTCCCTGAAAGTGCTCCTCCATATCCACCTCGGTCTTTCTGGATTCCCCGTTATGGCAGTGGACACTCACTGACTTGTTTGTGTTTTGCTTTCCCTTGACCTGGAGCAGCAGAGGCACCACCAAGAGTCTGATCTGACCATGGCCAAGGCCAATACCTGGAACGAAAGGTAAGCTCCCCAGGACAGGCAATGCAAGCAAGAAATGCCAGACCAGGCCAGCAGCTGTAGCCCAAGGAAAACCTGTGGCTATCGAGTACTGTGAAATCAGCCTGAGTTCTAGTCCAAACATGACTCCTTCACTACAGTAAATTCCCAGTTGGAGAAGAAACACAGTGTAGCACCCACAGTGCTGCCAGCCCGTGTTTACTTGGATGTCATTTGGGGAAGGGTAAGACTGAAACACAGAGCTTCAGGGATTTTAGTTTCACCTTCCCACAGTGAATGACTGAGAGTTAACTCGAGGAGATATCCCGGGAGAGGATATGAAGTAGACATAGGCACCCTGAGAAGATTAAACTCAGGCCGGGAAAGACATAGTCCCCTCATCCACAATGACAGCCAGGACCTAAAAATGCTGGCATCAAGACCAGCAGGCAGCTTGAGCACCAGCCTGTGCCTACACCCACCACAGGCCAGTAGTTTACTTGCTTTCCCCATCTACCTGTGTGGGCAAGGATACACCTCAGCTGCGGTGGTTTCCACAGTCTATTGTGTACCAACAGAGGGGCCTCTGCAGCAGGAAGCACAACTCACAAGCACATAGATTTCGCAGTTAGGGGGAGCGAATCCTAAGTGAATTCCAGCCAAGACTACAGGTCCTGGGAGAAAACACTCATTCAGAAAGGCAAGTGGTTATTTTAAACTCATTTTTTCACTTTTTCCATCTTTTTTTTTCAGTTTGGGTTTTTCCTTCTTGTTTCTTTTCCTTTCTCTTTTTAATTTTTTCCCCTTATATACCTCCTTTTCCTTTATTCTCCTGTTTAGTCATCTTTCTTCTTTTCTTCATTTGTTTTTCCAGTTGCATTTATCTAATACTATTAATTTCTTTTTACTCTTCAATACAATCTGTGCCATACTTTTCTATCCTCATACTCAACTTCCATCTAATAATTTTTCAGATTCTACATTTTAAATTCCCTGGTTCCTCATCTGCTTTACCTTTACTAGTATAATCATTAAGCTTTATGAATGTTAGATAATTCTTTATCTCTATGGTATTATTACTGAATACTGTTCTACTTTTAGTGGAGATATGCAATACTTGTTGCATTTAGTAGATATTTGCTATATGTCAATACTTGATTTGTCTTAATGTTTATACTGCAGTCAAATATCTCTTTTCTGTGGTTAAAGATAATATTTTACTCATCCTTAAAGTATGCAACTACTAGTTTGGTTTTGAAGCTGTGACTGTTGCTACTTTTATTGCCCTTGCCAGTGTGGTTTCTGCTATACACTGTTTGTCTCTGTATGCTAATATCTGGATTTACAGCTTGTCATTAACAATACTGAGGTGCATTCCTGAAGATCTGAGCTCTGGGCCAAACACACTGCAGCCTCCCGTCCCAGAAAAATGAAGTCGGTTGGATCTTGGAAGAGAAGCAAAGACTAATAGTTATCCATACGCCGAGCATATCACTGAAAATCAGACATGAATGACAGGAGCTTCTATGCAAGAAACAACATCTTCCATTATCTTCACCTTATGAACCTTAGCAAAAAAAAGGAAAAGAAAATAGAAGCATAAGACAGCATGCCTCATGAGACAACATGCACCATAGCTCCCCAAAGTCTCGAATTCCCAAAGGGAATCCTTGGGGCATGGAGGGTGGGGAAGGACAAAAGCCACATGACTCAATTATTTGAAAGCATTTAAAAGGAGATAGAAACAAAAAAAATATCATTATGATGATTTGTGGGCTCAAAGAAGACATAACTACAGAGATAATGAACTTAATGAAGAAAATGATCAGTGAGTTTTATGAGACAATAAAAAAAGCTAGGTGATACCCAGTATGGTGGCTCATGCCTGTAATCCCAGCACTCAGGAGGATGAAGCAGAAGGTTGCTCTGAGTTAAGGCCACCCCAGGATACAGAATAAGTTCAAAGCCAGTCTGAACTATATAGAGAAACTCGTGTCAATGAAATAAAATAAAATGTTAGGTGAGCTAAACAAAATAGTAGAAAGCACAGATGACCAGTTTAGCAAAGAAATAGTTCATAAAAAGAAATTCAGAAGATTAAAAATTCTATTAAAATTATGGACAGCACCCTGGTACAGGAAAAAAAAATTATGGACAGCAGAAACAACTGTCCATTAGGAGGTTGATTCTTAGATCTCAAAGATAAGACTGTTGTTGGAGACCCATTCAAAGATACTTATAGAAAAAAAAAGAGAACACAGAGGATGCTGGATTACTAAATAAAGGCTAACAATGATAGTACTTAATGAAAAAAATCAAGAAGTAGGAAAAATGTATAAAAATCTATTTACAGAAATAATAGCACAAAACTTTCTAAATATTCGGAGAAAAAATTAAGGAAAGATGACTGAGGCATGTAGAATCCCAAATCACCATGCTCAAAAGAGAAACTCTTCATAACACCTCATCAACATTCTAGAAGTCAAACACAAGCAGCACACCTTAAAAGCTGTTAGAGAAAGGCAACAAATCACTTACAAAGGTAAAATCATCAGAAGTATAGTAGACTTCTCACCATAAAGAAGAGCTCAAATAAATTGTTTTAATTCCTAGAAATAATACCAAAGGTTAAATACTGCAAAATTACATTTTAAAATTAGAGGAGAAATAAGGTATTTCTGTGACATAGTGCAGCTTAAAAAAATTCATCCTTCCTGCTACCCTGCACCTGCGGGAACAGTCCCAGCCCAGGAACAGTGTGGGCCAGACCCTCTCCCACCCCCTTGGGCCGCCCCCCACCACTCCACAGCACCTCCCCACCCCGTCTGCCCAGTAGGAATTTTGCAATGTTCTGGGAACCCCCGGACCCAGTCTTAGCCCAGGTCCAGTGAGTGTGTGGGAGAGCTTCCTCTTCCCCCTACTTCACCTTGCCCCCTCCAGGCACAACTCAGGCCTGGCATACATGCCTGAGGTGTAACCCTGCAGCTGCAATCCCTGCAGAGAGTGTAGAGGATTGATCCACCCAGCTAGTCCAGGAGCAGAACATCTTGGCACAGGGGCACAACATATTCACCCTCAAGGGCAGCAGCGGGAAGGAGCTGAGCAGAGCAGCCAGACCTAAGCCTGACTCAGCTGGATAAGTCCAAACTTTGTAGAGCTGCACCTGAACTTCAGCACATGATCTACAGCAAAGATCTACAACAAAGGTCAGAAGACAATGCTACACAAAATGATGAGAAGGAACAAAATGCAACCTCAGAACCCAATCTCACCAGTAACAAGTGCAGAGGACACTAAAACAGAACAAATTGGAAAACACACAGCTGAAAGCAATGAATAAATGACTTCTGAAATAAAGGAACAGCTCAGAAAGATATAGAAGACCACAGATTGGAAATGAAAAAAGAAATCCCTGAATTAATAACATCTGCACTAAAGAATCAAATGCAGAAACATATGGAAGAAACCCAGTGCCCACTCAGAACAAGTACAGAGGACACTAGCTCGGCTCAAATGCGTGAATCAAGAGCGTCGATAGTAAATAAGCAACAGCAGAAAGATATAGAGGAAATCAGAGGGAACTTCATTTCTGAAATAAAAAAGACCTCTCAGAACTCGTAGCAGATGAAGTAAAGAAGCAACTACAGAAACATAGGCAGGAAACCAAATCTGAAAAAAACACTGCAGTAAAAGAATTTCTAACTGCTTCTAAAGAAGATGTTGATTAGAAAAAAAAAGAGGAGATTAGAACAATGATGGATTCCCTGAATGAGCAATACAGGAAAGAAATAGATCGCATGAAGCAGAGTCAAAGAGATATAGAGGAAATGAAACTCTCAATCACAAGCTTGCAAAACCGTTTAA
>NW_004524637.1:5551983-5558543 GCF_000260255.1 Octodon degus
TTTGTATCTGTGTATTCAAAGTGGTTAGGATAGATATATAGTTGCATTCTCTTAATGAATAGAATGATTTGTTCTAATGGTGTTTGTAAAAAGGATCTCAAGTCCGCATCTTCTACAGCAATTAACCACTTAGAAGAATATATGCAGTGTGTTATTTGTTGAAACTGTACTTCCAATTTGATTTGAAACTGTCTCATTGCTGTTTATCAATAAAATTTTGAAAAAAAAATTCATGATCACTGAGCTGAAACTCCAAAAACTCTTGAGAATATACTAGAAAGAGACAATGAACCTAAGAACAGAAGAAGGTTAAAAGAACTAATATTCCAGGTAGGATGAGCAGTGAAGTAGAGGGAAGAAAAGGGGAATCTGCAACAAGAAATAATACAATGACAGGAAAAAATCAGTACTTTTCAGTCATAACACACAGTGTCCCAATCAAAAGACACAGATTAACAAAATGGTTGAAGAAACAAAATCTAATGGTATGCTAAATACCAGAAACACATTTAACACTAAAGGAAACTCACAGACTAAACACAGAAGGATAGCAACCAATATTTCAGGTGATAAGAACCCCCAACACAAGCCGGAGTAGCTACTCTATTTTCTAACAAAGTGGACTTTAAGCAAAAATTGATCAGAAAAGGTAAAGATCTAAGGCATTAATATTTTCTCTTAATTGTTGTGAACTGATCAAGTCTGAACTTTCCCAAAAAGTATATGGAGAAGGCTTAAATAAGCATCAAGTGGTATGATTTCAGGGCTCCTGGAGTATCAAGACCTTCTAACGTAATTTGAGATTCCTGGGGGCTGAGATAAAGAACTTCTGTGGGAAGCTCTAGTATATTCTGTTATCAAACAAAGAATGGAAATACTAAAGAAAGGGGTAAATCTGAGCAGGACCACTCAAGGACCTTGGAAGTCTTAGGGTTCATAGCTAGAGGCTCTGGTCAAGATTCAAGCATGCATAGGTCATGATGTGGGAGGTGACTGGATCACTGAGGCATGACATTGCTCAGTGTGTTGGTCCACTGAAGAGTTTCTCATTAAATGTGATACTAGGCGTGAAGCCAGCTAGGGTCTCTGGTTCACTGGGGGCCTGGCCTGTATCTTGTCTTCCCCTTCCTTGTTTGTCTGGTTGTTGCCTGGTATGCCATAAGATCATTCTCCTCCTCCTGCCCCTCTGCCATGTTGCTTTGCCTTGGAGCCAACTAACTATGGACTAAACCTCTATAAACCATGAGCCAAAATAAACCTCTCATTTCTTAAGTTATGAGTGTATTTCAGTGAGAACAAAGTAGCCAAGGTAAGTAGTAATGAAAAAACCTATAAACTCAAAACAGACAAGCCAGGTCCCAGTGCCTGCACTGCTAAATTCTACAAGAATTTAAGGAAAGTTATAATTCCAATACTTCTCAGAATCTTTAAAGAAATTGAAAGGGAATTAATATTCCTAAAGTCATTCCTGCAAGCTAAATATTACCAAAACTAGAAAATGACCCAAACAAAAAAGAAAAACAGATCAATCTCTTTAATGAACATAGAAAAATCCTCAACAACATACTAGCACAAATAATTCAACAAATCCTCAAAAAAAGTCATCTGGCATGATCAGGTAGGCTCCATCCATGGATGCAGTTATGACTCAACATACACAAATCAATGCATGTAATACAGCACACGAGCAAAGAGAAGCAAAGACAAAAAAATCACATGATCATCTCAATAGACAGAGAAAATGCCTTTGAAAGAATCCAAAAACCACTCCTGATAAAGATAAATCCTGAAGAAAATAGAGAAAGAAGGACCTCATCTTAATCTGATAAAAGCCATTATGACAATTCTGTTGCCAACATCATATTAAATGGGGAAAAATTAAAAGCTTTGACTCTAAAATCAGGAATAAGACAGTGAAGTCAACTATCACCCCTCTTGTTAAATATAGTACTCAAAATGTTAACTAGTGCAGCCAAACAAGAGAAAATAAAAAAGAGTACAAATAGCAAAAGGAGATGTCAAGTTATCATTATTTGGAAACACGGTCCTCTACATAGAAAAGCCAAAAAATTCTACCAACAGACTCCCAGACTTAACACCCAAATTCAGCAATGTAGCAGAAAATAAAATCAAAACACAAAAATCAGTTGCATTCCTGAACACAAAAACGAACTCAATGAAAAGGATGTTAGAAAAACAATGCTACTTACAATAATGTCAAGAAAAGTTAAAAACTTAAGAATCAATGTAACCAAGGAAGTGGAAAAAGTTCTGCAATGAAAACTACAATCTTCTGAAAATGGAGATAGAAAAAAGGAACATCAGAAAGTGGAAAACTATCTCCTGTGCCTGGGTAGACAGAGCTAATGTTGTCAAACTAGCCACATGGAGCCAGAAAAGACCCTGAATGAAGTTTTTGTAAGTGTGTACCAATTCCCCAAGAGAAAATTATTCTTTTGTACTGAAAACATGTATTAATGGGAAATAAAACTTGAAAAAAATTCAGAAATCAAAATGCCCCAGTTATGGACTCACATTCATTGATACTCTTATCCTCATAATTCTGTGATATACATACTGTTACTGTTGGCCTTCCTTTATTATGGACTTTCTGTAGGAGGCACAGAGAAAGCCTGAGAAATTTTACCTCCATCAAGTGACAGAAGTGACACTGACCCTGGATGAGTTGTCCACGGAGAGTTAGCTTTCTTCAGAGCAATAAATAATATGTGACTACTTGGTAACTCTTTTGGAAACTAGAATGTGTACATCAAAAGTTTGGACTTCTAAAGTGTAACATAAAGACCATAGTCCAGTAAGATTATTTTCATGGCAGTGTCCTTTTATCCCTGTATCTATAGAGCGATGCGATTTACTCTGAAATTAAGAAAATAATACGCAAAGCTTCAAATGTCTGTAACACTGGCTATTGTCCTGACATTACTTGTACTAAGTACATACATAGAAAGAGGCTGGAGGACTTTCTGAAGACCAGCTGGAGGTTCAGACTGAGGGAACCTGGGGGCAGGCCGAGCCACATGGGGAGCTGCCGCTCCTCACGCCCGCCTGCGCGCAGCCCTGCACAGCCACAGCGTGCCAGCCTTGCAGTGGGTTTAGCCCAGTGCTGCATTTTCTCCCAGCACACAAAAGTGGAGACCAACTGTGGGTCCAAAATGTGATACTGAGTGAGACTAACCAGAGCCCAGCGGAATCCTGAACAGACCCAGAGCCCAGGCCCGCTGAGTGAGTGAGATAACCCAGGGCCCGCGGATCCTGAATAGACCAGGAGTGGAGGCCCAGCGAGTGAGTGAGACCGCCTGGGGCCCGCAGATCCTCATTCGATCCAGAGTGCAGGCCCAGTGCGGAACCCTTCAGCAGAACTCCCTGCAAAGAGGCTTGAGGAAAGACCCACCCAGCTGATTCAGGAGCAGAACATCTTCCCAGAGAGACACAAAGGGTTCAACGCTAATGCCTGCAGCAGAAAGAAGTGGAGCACCCAGCCAGATCCAAGCAACACCCACCTGGAGGAATCTGAACTTCATAGATCCGGACCTGGTGCTAAGGTAATAACTCTATCTAAGATCTACACCAAAGGTCGGAAGACAGTGGTATACAAAATGACAAAGAGAAGGAACAAAATGCAGTCTCAGGCCCGAGTCTACCCAGTACAATTGCAGAAGACACTAGCACTGAGGAAACTGGAAATCACACACCAGATATCTCTGAAATAATAGAGTTGACAGTAAAGAAACAACTGCAGAAAGGTGTAGAAGAAATCAGATCAGAAATAATTTCAGAACTAAAAATTTAGTGATAACTATAATCAAAGAAGTATTAAGTGCTTCTGAATAATACACTGATTAAAAAAATAGAGGAGAATATAAAAATGATGGAACCCCTGAATAAGCAATTTAGGAAAGAAATAGAACGTATGAAACATGTTCAAAGTGATATACAGGAAATTAAAACCTCAATCACAAGCTGGCAAAACCGTTTGAGGGGAAGTGAAAATAGACTTTCTGACCTGAAAGACACCACTGCAGCTAGTGAAAAAGAAATAAAAGATCTCTTTAAAAGAACTAGGGGGGAGGGGCGCGCCCGAGGTCATCAGGGAAGCGCGTGCGTCGCCGCTGGCCAGGCTGGTGCCGGCGGCGGTTGGAAGGTGATCATGGCTGTGCCTGCAGGACTTGGCACGGCTGTTCCCTCTGTGGGTGCCGAGGCCCACGTCCGCTCCCGGTCATGAGAGGAGACCAACTGCTGAAGCAAAGAAAGCTGGCTCAAAGAAAAAATACTAAAGGGCCATGCAAGCCAATTGTAGCCAGCTGCACAGTTCTTCAGGAGCTGCAGGTGGTGAGGATGCACCAGCCTCCCAGTGTGTCCATGCGACAAGACTGGCTGGAGAAGGGTCTTGTCTTCATTCTGGAGATGTTCATATCCAGATAAATGCCATACCTAAAGAATATGTTGAAAACCCGAGCTCCAGAAACGCAAGGTCAGGCGTCCATGGCTGTGCTCATGGATGTGTACACAGCCGGATCGGGAGTCACTCCCACAGTGAAGTAAGGCAGCAGCCAGACGCCGCCCCTGGGGAATCTGGAGAACACGGAAGCTCCTTCTCAGAATTCCACTATCTTCTCAAGTGGTTGCAAAAATGCCTTCCATATATTTTGATTCTGGGTGTCAAACTTTTTATGCAGCATATAACAGGGATTTCTCTTGGACTTGGGCTGCTAACAACTTCTATGTATGCAAACAAAAGCATTGCAAATCAGGTTTTTCTAAGAGAAAGGTCCTCAAAGATTCATTGTGCTTGGTTGCTGGTATTCTTAGCAGTATCTTCTGTTCTTTTATACTACACCTTTCATTCTCAGTCACTTTATTACAGCTTAATTTTCTTGAATCCTACATTGGATCATTTGAGCTTCTGGGAAGTTCTTTGTATTGTCAGAATTACCGACTTCATTGTGAAATTCCTCTTTATGGGCTTAAAATACCTTATTTTATTGGTGCCTTCTTTCATCATGCCTTTTAAGTCAAAGGGTTACTGGTATATGCTTTTAGAAGAATTATGTCAGTATTACCGAACATTTGCTCCCATACCAGTTTGGTTTTGCTACCTAATAAGCTATGGGGAGTTGGGTAATGTAACTAGATGGAGTCTTGGGATATTGCTGGCTTTACTCTACCTCATATTAAAATTTTTGGACTTTTTTGGACATTTGAGAACTTTCAGACAGGTTTTACGTATATTTTTTACACGACCAAGTTATGGAGTAGCTGCCAGCAAAAGACAGTGTTCGGATGTGGATGATATTTGTTCAATATGTCAAGTTGAATTTCAGAAGCCAGTTCTTCTCATCTGCCAGCATATATTTTGTGAAGAGTGCATTACCTTGTGGTTTAACAGAGAGAAAACATGTCCCCTGTGCAGAACTGCAATTTCAGACCACATAAACAAGTGGAAAGATGGAGCCACTTCATTACACCTTCAAATATATTAAATGGTATACATTCTTAAGACCACAAAACACTAATGTGGGTACAGTGACTATTGGTAAAGGCATTAGAATGTATTTTCAGAGCTCAACAAAAACTGTTTCCAAGTCCCTCTAGACTTTTACAAGGTTTTTATGTATAGTTCAGTTTATCAAGAGTAAGTGAAAGAACTCTAAAAGTATGTAATATTCAAACTAATGATATGCAATGTATATTTTTATTTGACTTGTAATTACAGTGTTAAATTGTAAATATGTTTTATTATCAGAACAATTTGAAACTATACTGGTTTGAAAAGAATTCAGGTGTTCTTTCCTGACATTGTTTTCAGAATTAAAAGAGTATTTTCACAATATTTTAAGATATATAAAATCCAAAAGAATTTTCTTCAACATTGACTTTTATAACTGTCATTCTGAACTCCTCAAAATTTTCATACAACTTGTATTTTGTAGTGAAAATTCTAATTACTATATTTTACTTGTAATCACTTTCTAAATGAAGATGAGTTTACTGAGGATGATATATTTTAATATTGCCTTCTGTGTAGTATCATTAGTAATCAGTGAAAAATAAATGACTCAAATTCAAAAAAAATAAAATAAAACAACTAGGATGCAGGAAAAAATAATTCAATACCTGCAAAATGATGCAAAGATGAACAATGTGAAACTAATAGGCATCAATGAGAAGGAAAGAGTCAATACAAATGATATAAAAAGAATATGGGCAGAAGTAATAGCAGAAAACTTTCCAAATATGGGGCAACAATCTGACACTCAGCTAACCGAAGCATATAGAACTCCAAATAATATCAATCCAATGAAAACCACATCCAGACACATAACAATCAAGATCCCAGAAATTCAGCATAAGAACAGTATACTAAAAGCTGCTAAAGAAAAGAAAAAGATCACATTTAAAGGAAACCCCATCAGAATAACAGCAGATTTCTCTTCACAAACCATGAAGTCAAGAAGAGCATGGAGCAAAGTACTTCAAGTCTTGCAAGAAAACAAATTCCAACCCAGACTGATATACCCTGCAAAACTCTCTTTCAAGTA
>NW_004524637.1:5559178-5559745 GCF_000260255.1 Octodon degus
TGTATGATATCTTCTCCTAGTATTAGAAGCTTTAAAAAGTATATTTCCATTTTCTATTGACTTTATATTACTTCTTCCCTGTCTTTTATACACACGTATCTGGAAAAAAATATGTGTATAACCCTTTCATAGAAATCTGCAATGACCTTTAAATAAGGGTTCATCTAATATATTTTTGTATAGTCCTGCATAACTGTCATAGTGAGAGTTCTTTATTGTTCATCCAGGAGCATACTGCAACTTCTCTTACTTTTTGAATTATGCTCTTTGTTATTTCCTATATGCTACTTCTGGAGGTATTAAAATATTTAAAGTTTTTATAACTAGAAAATCTTACTTTTAGTTTTCAAAGGTATGTTTGCTAAGTATAAAATTCAAAGAGGACAGATATTTTCCTTCAGTCCTTTAATCTAGTTTCTTACACACTTGGTCCTCCTTTTCTTTTCTCTTTTTTTTTTCCTAATGTGGAATAAGATGCTATTTAATTTTGTTCTTCCATAACTAATATTTTTATGTATATACTTTAATGATTATAAGTTGAACTAAATTCAGAAATTTTAAATCTTT